>NC_043959.1:43656769-43854269 GCF_902148855.1 Sphaeramia orbicularis
ACTTTTAGTTTAGTTTTAAATATATGTACCTATTTGATTTATCTGAAACAGCTGTGTAATGTTCTTCAGCACATCTGTCATGTTCAACCTCTGACAGAAAATAAATCATATTTAATTCAAAAATAATGTTCTGATGTCTTCACAACTAACTTATGAGTAACAGAAAATTTAAGCTCGACAAAAATAGTGATTTGATTTATATCCTGATACATATCGATATCGTCTGATATGAAAAATAATTATCGTGATACGATTTTTTTCTATATCACACAGCCCTATCCAAAACACAGCACAGATAGAGGAAAACAAAAAATACAGGCAAAATACAGGCTCTGCAGGTAAATATACCACCACACACTGAAAGGGGGTCAGGAGTGATGACTGGGAAGGATTAGTAATGTAGACATTTACACGGGAAAATGTTACATAGTTTAGCTTTAACATCATAATTCATTCAGCTGCCTTAAATTCAGAATATTGGATTACAGATCTTTTAAAGACCTGTGGACTACATAATATGCACATAGTGTCATCAATATATACACAAAATAACACAAGAAAAGCCCCCCGATCACCACCAAAATTTAATTTCTTCCTTGTGCCAGTATCAACATTTCCTAAAAATTTCATCAGAATCTGTCCATAACTTTTTGAGTTATCTTGCTAACAAGCAAACAAACATGCACGCATACAAACACACAAAGCAAAGTGATCACAGTACCTCCTGGCGGCAGTAATAATGTTTTACATGCACTTACATGTTTAGACCATGTGAAGCAAAAACTTTTATCACTCACGGTGCCACCTTTTGTCTCTCTGAATGAATGATGCTAAAAAAATAACTTTGCTGTTCCTCAAACCTCATACCTGTTGTTTGAAGTATCTCCTGTCCTCTTCATCCACCAGGACCAGATTAAGAAAGTAGCGTACAGAGAACTTCTTGTTGACGTCCCTCATGGTGGGTGTCAAGTCATATCCTGTCGGCAAAGAGAAGATGCGACTCCGTTTCTATTATTCTGACACAGTCTTATCTCAAGACGACACAGATGAAAAGAAGAGGGTTTTTACCTGCCAGAAACAGTCTGATGGGGATCGATTCTCCTTTGACTGGAGCTCCATCCATGATCTCATACTTAGCAACCGTCTCTGTTTCTGTTGTGGTGCTGGGACCTGAAAAACAAAACAACGAAATTCATGAGTCGAATTTAATCAATCAATAAATCCATCAAAACGCATGTGTATATTATATTTCATCCCTGTAGGTAGGTTCAAAGTAGAGGAAAATGATCAATCGCTCTTTTTCTTTACTAACTACTGGTATCAGCAAAACTTTTCACAATCCTGGCTTCTAAACTGAGTTTACGTACTCTGAGAGAAGACAATAGCGCAAAAAAAAAATCATAGATTTAATGATTAATTGGATGATCATTGCATATTTAATGACAAGTTTGATATTCACTAACTCACATTCATTTAATTACTCAAAGGGTTTATATTACTTTGCCTTCAGCTTACTTAGACAAGCATAAAACCATAGTGCACTTATACAAGGTTCCTACAGGTTTGTACAAGTTACATTTAAGACTTCTTAAGATGACTTAGAACTGAATTTAATGCCTATTTCACAGCCATACTGGCAAATATTGGTGACTCCTAGAATTTAGGAAAATGTATTTATTTAATCCAATGCCTCGATTCCCACCGTTCCCTGTCATTTCTCACCAGGGGCTGCAAAATTAACAATAATTGGTTCCTATTTTCAATAAAATTGTTGGGTTGGAACGGGTGGAACTGAGTCGACTAATGTTACCGTCTTTGTAGTTTGGACATGTAACAGAGACATTTAAACACAATACAGGAAACAAGTTTATGACAACATAACTTAAGACCTACCGTATCACATTTAATACCTTTTAAAGGCTTTTTTATGGTATTAAATGCAGATTTGTAAATTCAAGACTTTTAATACTTGTTAAGACCCTGCAGGGACCCTGTTATAATACATCTTACAATATAAATACAATGATAAAGTTAATAAAATCATAATAATGCAGAATGAAATGTAAGGCTGAATAGATAAGTTTTAAGTCTACATAATCAGGAATAAGATATGATTAAAAATGATGATAGTATGATCTTACTGGATACCATGAATAAAAAAAAAGATTATCTGACAAAATTACAAATAAATCAGACCATTTTAATATAATCTGAGAGGTCAGTGGTGATTCAGTTTGAACTTGGCTTAGAAAACACTCTCCTTCATGTGTTTAAAGCAGGATTTTAACAGACTCTTGGTTTTTACCTATGCCTGTTATCTCCTTCTTGATGAGCTGTAGCTCCATGTGTTGGATCTTGATCCTGACCAGCAGGAAGTAGATCTTCCCAACAATCACATCCTTAAGGTGATACCTAGCACATACACATTACAACAAAAGTGAGCCTCTATTTTAGACTAGACAGCAAAAATGACTCCAACAGAGAAAAAAGTGGAAATACTGAGCTCACTTGGATTTGTTGTATTCAAACTCAATGTGGAGACAGTCTTCGATGCCCACCTCCATCTTGATCGAGTTATTGACATCTGGGTATGTGGCTAACTGGTGAACAATCAGCTCGTACTCCTTCACTAGGTCAGAGAGGCGGCGAACTATTGTCACCCTGAGGAAATACCTACAGCAAAAAATAAAATATGAGGTATGAGCCGTATATTCAGCAATTCAGAAGAAATGTGTGAACTGCGATCAATGAATGAATGAATGAATGGTTTATTTTGGTTTATACATTAATCATTGCACTTAGTACAATAATCATAATAAACATCAAAAAAGGAATAGGCTAGAAGCATAAGCTTATTTTTTGCCTGATACACTGTTTACATTAAATTAAATGTGTACAATTCTAATTATAACAAAAGAATCAACAACAAAACACATCTACCATCTCAGCTTAAAATTCCTGAATGATTTTATACTTAAAGTATTTTTTAAACTCCGTCAAAGAAGTGAACAACTTAAATTCATGCAGCAGAATTTAAAATCTGTCTACCTGAGGTGAAGAATGAACATACCTGAGCCGTACGTTAGCTCCAGTGTAAGACTCATAAGGCTTCTCCACCTGCATGAATTCAAAGTCATAGCTCCTGTTCTGGGTGAGTTCTCCAGGTAAAGCCAGCTCTTTCACCAAGTCCACAAACTCATGGGTGTTGCTTTTATCAGAAAATAGCTCTGAAAAGCAACAGAGTAGGTTAACACTTTAATTGTTTTACTAAAAGTAATGATAATCCTGCTTGTGTTCATAATCAGGGCTGGGATTCCCCAGAGGTGTTGCAAATTATTTTACTTTTGGATTGTAAGCTCTTTCAACACACTGCTCTCGTAGCTCTGTAGAAAAGGTTGGTGGAAGGTTTAGCTGCACTATGACAGGCTGCACATGACCACCACATGGTCTGTTAAAACCTTTCAGCCATGTGAGGAAAGCCAGTAGAATACTGGTGGCAAGCAGCTTTCCAGCTACAGAAAGAATAAATCATTCAGCACAGTCTTTGAAGAATCAGAAGAACCCAAATGGATGTAGAGGCTTACCTTACTGAAAAGAAAAAAAAAAAAAAATAGAACAGTGGGCTGATGAAAGCATAATAAATGCGTCAGAAATCATGCTCACCTATTTGTCCAACAAACTCGATGCGGATGCCCTGGTGTTCAAGGCGCTTTCCTCCCTGTTTCACGTTCAGATTCACCTGGTGGGGACATGTGTGAGGTGTTCAACTTCACTATGATGATGTGGTGGTATTTGCAATTTATAAATATCTATCACTCAATACAGAGCCGGGAAACTGTGTATTTGTTATCCCTTGGATAAAGTTACACCCCTCTTGTTGCATTTCATATTCTATTACAACATATAGCAGTCTGAACTCTACTGAATAGGTGTTTTTTCAGTTTGTACCCATATTAATAATCCTCATGACCTAGTTCTGTCTTTTGCAACAGTTCATTAATCCAAACACTGAAACACTGAAGTCAATACCCTGTAACTCATATTTGCTGGTACCCCTTTGATAATTACGGTATATAACTAAAAACCGGTACCATTTTATGTCAAAACGTCACACTGATGTGACACGTGACAACAACAGTTCATTAAACTATGTTAATTTCCTTCACTTGTTAATTTGATTGTTGAAGAGAGGAGTGTAGTAAAGTCAGTTTACCTTGCCTGACACGGACTCTCCGTCATAGAACAGGTAGTGTTTCTCCACTTTGCCATCCTCTGTCTTTAACTCGGCTGTCTTTCTGTTCTCTGCATCGTTCAGCAGTACATCTATCTCACATACCGGCCCGAACAAACCCCCTAGGAAACTCTGAAAGCAGAACACGAGATAAAACATCAGTTTATGTAAGATATGTACCGCACATGCCTTTACTACTTCAGATGTTCTAAGTTTGTTTTGTAATGTTTGTCATTTTCACACCTTGCAAGAATATATGAATTATAAGTGGAGCTGACACATCTGATTATTGTGGACAGTATTATGAATTGCAAATGTTATTTCAGTCTACTTGCTTGGTCAAGAAAAATGCACATATTACTCAGCATTTTGACATGCATAATTCTAAGCGTAACTCACACTTTAAGAAGTATAAAAATAGGACCAATGGCCCTGTAGCTTACCGGCCAAATGAAAAGCTTTGGGAAATGTATCCAGATGCCATTTATTATCACTCAGTTATGTGTATTTATTATATTACAGAAATAGCCCATGTTTTGGTCATATTCCAATCAGATCTGTAAAAAATTCTAATTCCAACTTGATATCATTGATACTTACTGATTTATTGTATCAATCCACTTCCTATCTCTTATAATGGGAAAATTTTTGAAAGTCGCACCAAATCCAGAATCAGATCCAGATCGAAATAATTTCAATACCTTGTGTTGACATCATCATAAAGAAGCTGTATACCAAGTTTGAAGTCAATCAGAACTGTAGTTTTGGAGAAGAAGATGACTGAAAATTTTTCCCCATAAGAGCCCATGTTAAATTTTCCATAAGTTCCTGGATCCAGAAGAAGATCCTGATCAGCATGTGGACATTATGTTTTGGTCATCTCCCCATCAGGGCTGGACTGTAGAAATTTCAACTTGATATCATTTATATTTACTGAGTTACTGCATCGATCCACTTCCTATCTCTTATAATGGGGAAATTTTTCAAAGTCGCACCAAATCCAGATTTGTTGACATCATCATAAAGAAGCTGTATACCAAGTTTGAAGTCAATCGGAATTGTAGTTTTGAAGAAGAAGATGATTGAAATTTTTGTAACGGACGACAGACAACAACAGATGACGTATGACGACAATAGCTTATGGTCTATCAGCCGGTAAGCTAAAAATACAAATTCAGTTATTTACATTTTAAATTTTGTAACACAGGTAAATTACTGAAAACAAAACATACAGTGTACACACACAGTGGACCATTGCCATTACATACTTGCACAAACTGATACTGAGATTTAATTTTTTGTGAGGCTCTAAAAGGATCTAACTCTACAATCACAGCAAATCAGCTTTGATAACAGGTTTTTTAATGGTGTGAAAGCTTAAACAGCATATTTTAAAGCACAATATTATCAGGTTAGCAGTTATTAGGATATTGAGGTTATCAGTCATTTAAAGAAATCATCAAAATCTTCTCATTTCTGTTTCAACTAATGAAGACAAAAAAAGAAATAATGTCAATCAAATTTCATGCACATGACAAATTTTTCACCCCTATGTAAAAGCAGCTTTCCCGAAGAGGGTGAAACATCACTTTTCAATCTATGCATTCTAGTTCACAAACTAAACCACGGTTTGTTTATGCACATTCTTCACGGCCTCTGTCACTGGTGTGCACAGTTCTGTCAGGTATAACGATAGCATCTATTGTTTTGTAAACTCATTCATTCATTTATCACTAACTGCACTGCCACATTATTTGGTTCTGAGCTGGTGCGCACAGTCACAAACACATGCTCCAGCAGCAAATCTGGAGGCATCAGCAGATCGTGAAGATGTCACCAGGGACCAATCAGAGGCTGGACACGCGTGGAAAGCTTTGTTTGACTGTGTGAAAACAGCTGCATTAATATGTACCACTCATTAATGAAGTGTACCTACCATCAAGTCAGCCAAGTCACTGGGTGTGAACCATCAACATGGACTATCTGTGTTATTTCATGGAATCAATAGGGAATCAGTGCTGTTTTATCCAGAAAAGATGCAGCAAAAAATAGAATAATAATAATAATAATAATAATAATAATAATAATAATAATAATAATAATAATGGTGTGATTTAGATAAATTGTTGCTGCTTCTGACATACTTACGGATACAACTTCTCATCGAGCTAACATCAACACCTGTCATGTTCTATCACCTCTACTTTGAAGCTTCAACACAGAACATCCTTAGTAGCATTTAGTCAGTTATGAATGCCTGTGTTTGTTAACTGTTGTTATTGAGCCTCCTGTACCACTGCTAGCATAAACGGCCTCGTACACCGCTAATTCGACCAACACAGTTAGCTTTCCTGTCACGTTTTAATAAGAAAAAGCTGCTGTCGAGAAAAACTGGACCCCTCTGTCGATGTTGGGTTTGTTAGAATATTCGTCCCGGCCCGTTTCGGTGCGGTCCCGGAAGCTAATGTGTGTTTTTACACTCACCATGACGGCCGTCTAGACAGCTGAAGCTAACAGTTAGCCTCGTTCCGTGTAGCCAAGCCCGTGTCTGAACCAGGAGGTAGTATCAAGGCTGGGCGTCATGTGACACGGGTCGTATGGTCGTGGGCGGGGGTGTGGGTGGGTGTGGGGTTACTGGAAACACCCACGGGACGGGACGTGACCGGACTAGATAATTAAGCATCCGGTAGGTAACTTTATCTCTAATGTGGTAGAACTTGGAAATCACTGTTTTCAGGAATGTGAATAGAAAATGGTTCATGGGTTGTGCATGTTTTGTTTTATTTTATTTTATTTTATTTTATTTTTATTTTTTGTTTTTTTTATTCTGTTTCATATTTCATTCTATTCTCTTCAATTTTATTTTTATTCTATTTTACTTTATTTTATTTTATTTATCAACTGATTGCTAACTATAGAGATTTTTCTGATAAATATAATTAAACTTAGAAAATACAAGATAATTCATCCATGAAGACCCAGAGCTACTTTTATGACTGTTCCCAAATGATTTTTTCTGTAGATTTAACCTTTCTTAAGTCATTTTTTTTAAAATCACTTCTTAAAACACATTTTTATAGACTTGCTTTTATGTGATGTCTGTCCCTTTTTAACTTTTAATTTTTGATTTTAATTTTAATTTTCAAATTTGATCCTGTTTGATTATTAATTTGTTTATACATCTCTCTAATTGTGTTGCTTCTGTTTTAGTGTTTTTATTTGCTTCGTGTAACCTGCTGTTGTGTCCTCTGTCAAAGCACTTTGTAAACTTTGTTTTTAAAGGTGCTATACAAATAAAATTATTATTATTATTATTATTATTATTATTATTTGTGACCATTTAGTATAATATTTTATTATATATTATATTATTATATCAGAAACAGAGAAAACCAAAGAAAAAGAGACTGTTTCAGTAAAATCTATCATTAACTGAATATAAACCCAGTGTGCCCATCCAGTGTCATCAATCCAACTCTATGGGTTTTACTGGTGAATCAAGGTTGTAGAAGATGACAGTGTTTCCACGATAACTACGGAGCCTCTGAACGTCCAAAAAAGACACATGTGACACTGCTGAAAAGCTGAGAAACTGCATTTTAAAAGAATTATTTTACATGTAGTGATAGGGTTCATGGATCAATATGTACTAAACATTTTAGATCAGTAGATGATTTGGGTTGCCAGTGGCTGTTTGGGTCTTTATGGGTTAAAGGAGTACTAAATTTAGATGAGTAAAGTGACTGTAAAGTAATAAAAAGAATTAAAAAAAAAAAAAAAATGAGAATATTACATACAAGTTTAAAATGATGATAAAACATCTACACATATACAGATATTTACAGACCAGTGAGGAAAAATGTACAGTAAAAACAACTGCACATACAATTGTGAAAACAGTATTCCAAATCTCCAAGTGTGTTGATTATGATTTTAAGTGATAAAATCATTGATACATTACTCCTGGGTATCAGTCTTTTACGTCCTCAGTTACATTAACTATCTCATCAGCAATAACAACAGCAAAATGCAAGATACACTTGAATGCAGCAGCAGTAATATTATTCCACAAACATTATTTAGTAAAACACTGACAGGGACCATTTTACTGCACCAGCTTTCACAAGTGGTAATACTAATAAGTTTTTAATGTAAATTTTTTACTTGTGGTGGAGTATTGAACTTGTCTGAAACAAATTATGTAAGTACTTTCTCTGCCATTGAATAGAACATTATTATTATTATCAACAATAATAATAATAATAATAATAATAATAATAATAATAATAATAATAATAATAATAATAATAATAGAACATTATTATTAATAACAATAATAATAGAGGATTATTCTGAATGGACTGTTTAAGCAAGCACTTCACCAATATATTAATTCTAAAGCTTTTATTGGCACAATACTACACTAATCAGCTGAAAATAAAGTATGTTCTTGAAGAATACAGTTACAAATCAGGGAATATAAAAAAAAAACAGCTATTCATCTTAACTAATTTTAACTTAAGCTAAAGCAGCTTTGAATGACATCTAGTCATTCAGTCAATTCTGGTATGAAACTTCTAAAATATGTCATGTGGATTTTGTGAGAGGAAATGGTGACTTGCATTTCAGAGTTCACTTCAATCTAAAATTACATTTCACGACCTCTTAAAGTGATGTGTATTAAAGCTGAACTACTCATTAAGGAGAAGAACTTAGATTTTCTGATAAACACTTCCATTTTGAGGAATAAACACTTCATTCCAGGATGTAAATATTTAAAGGTTGAGCCTCATGAACTGAAGATAACAAATTCAGTTTTTTTCTTTTTGGACTTACTTTTATGTGAGTAACACTTGTATTTGTTGGCATGATATTTCCTGTCTGAAGGGTTTGTTTTTTTTCCTTGAATGTTGACTTTGAAAAAAATGAAGAATTAGATAAAGTATTAGGTATTTAAAAATTAATATAAAAGACATTTTACTAATGGAACAATTATCTTTTTTAAAAGACATTTCATACCGATGTGGCTTATATTTTATAATGAGATATACTAACATGTAAGCCGAACATCATTAGCTGATGATTTTCCTTTCCTTTTTCAAATATAGTTGCTAATAAGACCCCAAACATGTTATGAGATCTGCTTATTATTGTTGACCAATATGCTACCGTTATAAATTTTTCAGATTAAATTTTTTTGAGAAATATATGTCCCTTAAATTCTTAAATTTAAACTTGATAGCACAGAGCTTCATATGTGCACTGGGGCTGCAACTAACAGTTATTTTTGTCATTGATTAAGCTGTTGAATATTGTCTCAATCATTTAATTGCTTTGTTTAAAAAAAAAAAATCAGAAAATGGTGAAAAACACTCTTATTTACTTTCCACAACCTAAAATCATTCAGTTTTCTGTAAAAAGGGGAAAGAATCCAGAAAATATTCAAAGTTGAGCAGCTACAAACACTAAATTTGGACTTTTTTCTTAAAAAGTTACTCAAACTGCTTATTAACCTGTTCAGACCGAGGGTCTTCTCCATCTCTGTCTGTCTGAACAGGTGACTAACCCATGGTTTACATTTAGTTTGCATCCTAGTGTTTGTTTCTAGCTGGAGCTGCAAATAATATATACTTTTTTTTTTTTTTGCTCTAGTCTAGCTACATTTACTCTGAAACAGCACATTGATAATGATTCTGACACTGTTACATCAATCTCGCAGGTGTTATTTTTCATTTGAACCCAGCTTTCCTGGAAAAACATTGTTCCTTATGTCATATACTTTATTCATTTTGGGAATTTTCAGCTGGTAGGCTGAGAAATGGGCTTAGGGTTGAACAGATTAATTATCAAAACAGTTGTGGAAAAACTTCATGAAAAACTCATCAAGTCATTGATGAATTATTACTACTCTAATGTACACAAATGAATAAAATAAAATGTTGAATAAAATGTTGAGACACAATTACACTCACAACATACTTCCCAGGTATTATGACAAAAAATTCTCATGCACTTCTAATAATGTTGTTATAAATCCTTTATTGATGGATGTACAGTATTTCAGATGTAACTTACACGATGCAGAGCATTTTGAAATGCATGTATGTGAATGATACATGTTAGAAATATGTTACAGCTCACAGTGGTTAAGATTGCATGAATTCACTCTATTCCTGAGGGACTTGGGTGTGCAAGATTCCAAACCAGAATTTCAACAGGCTCCAAGGAGGTTGTGTAATGCTCCTGATTGGGTGTAAATTGCCACAACATTTAAGATAAAGGGATCATATAATATAAATAAATCTTTATTTTTCTTAATGGAACACAGCTCCAAGCAAATGGAAACACAGCATCAAAGAGTAAGCAGTGGGTGCACACAGACGTTATGGTATTGCACAGGTCTTAAATTGGTTCTAAAGCATATTTCATGGTTTATATTAAAAAGCATATACTTACATATCTTTTTCCACAAGGAAGCACAAACAAAGGTCACTGCCAACTTCAAATAGCTGTGTCTTATTTAATCTTAATTTGCTAACAACTTCTAAAGCATTTACTGTTTCTTTCAATAACATTTTCCATCAGTAGCACTGAGAATAATAAGAGACAGAAATTTGGCCTTTGTCAATCTGAGTGACCAAACTGATTCACAGTGGGGTGGTGATACATCATCTGCTTTACTCTTTTATTTGTCAGACTTGGAAACTGATAGATGGTGGTCTTGTATTTCTAAGTGTGGGTCATTGTGTGTGGGTGTACAGTCTACAGCTGCAGAAGGTGGTCTTCTTTCAGCTCGTGCTCTGCTGGTTTTGCTTCACCGAGCAAGGACAATCTTGGGAACAACTTCCTCATTGTCATGGAATCCCCACGGCCACCTATGAGCAAAGGAACAAGAAGTGATCAGACCTCATGGTTCTGGAGAGAAAGCAGAAAATATCTGTAAATTAAAGGCTTTCTCAAACATTTGTCTGGGTCAACAACAGTTACCTTTGTATAGCTGGAAGTCATCCTTAGCCCAGGTTTCCCCAGAGCCTGTCTCACCTTCAGCAGCTTCAGTGGCCTGGTCTGCCATAAATGGACTTCCATATGCAGAGCCTTCATAGCCACCAGAACCTTCTTCAGACCAGAAAACCACAGGTGACTCCCCCTCCTCACTGAGCATCGGTGTTTCGTCCTCTTCCATCACTTTCTCCACCTCACTCTCCTCTGCTGGTTGTCTTTCATCTTCCACTGGCTCTGCCTCCCTGGAACCAGAATTAAAGATCAATACTTTCACAAACAATATCAAACTAATCATGGAACTTTTACATGTGTAATGTGGAAACCTGAAGGTATTAGTGCACAAAGACTGAGACTGGACTTGAAGGGAAGTAGGAAACGTCTAGTGCCTGGTAGATAAGCTTCAACACTGGCCCAAAAAAATTCTATAACCCTTCAGCAAAAAGGTTTGGGAGGAAACAGTACGTCTGCACCTCCTCTTGACTTTGTAGAAAATCAACTTGATGATGAAAGATTTTGGCTGCTAATAGGTGTTTTTTCAGATTTGTTGTTGGTGGGAGTTAAAAATGTGATTTATCTACCAATTGCTGCTGTTATTCTTTCATAAACAGTAGCATCATGGCAGCTCCCATAACTATGACATTTTAGGTTCTCTTTTCCACACTGGCAAGAAACTGTTAAATTTAACCTTTTGATGTGAACAAAAGAAGAGAGCTGCAGAAGAAAGATATGTGTTTTAAAATTCTAATGTTTTCCCTCCAGATTTCTGCTAATTGCAGCTTTAATATTATTAGATAATACATAGTTTAATGTGCTCCAGAGCTCTTCATCAAAGTGTTGGTGTAGAGTAACGCATGGCAAACAGTTTGATAGAGTCTTATTTGATACTAAAAGCTGTTAATTTTCACTGGTGTCGAGTGTTAAGGAGTGAGCTGACAAATAAAAAAGCATCGCAAGCTGTGTACCAAAACTAATGTCAGTGTTATTGACTGTTTGATGTAATTTTTGCAGTTGATAACATTTCCGAATGCAGCTTCACACTGTCAGATGGTTCATTTACTGGCATTTCTCTAAAAATTAGAGCATTGTTCATTTATCATATGATTTTGATCTTCATACTATTTGGTGCAGTTTTTTTTTTATCATATGTTTTTTTTTCTTTTGCTCTATATTGTATTTATTCTATAGTTAGTAAGAGCTAAGGATAAACCTGGGTCAAATTCCAAATTGTTTGTGTGCACAAACTTGGCCAATAAAGCTGATTCTTATTTATAGGACAATACTCTAAAAGAAAACGGAGACATTTCTAATCTTTGATGCAACTTGTGTGGTGTGGAAACCTGTAGCTGTCATTGCAAAAAAAAACCTGAAAGCAGACTTTTAAAGAAGCATTAATATCTAGTGTCCTGAAGGTAAACTTTAGCAATTAAAATATTTGCAAATTAGAGATTGTGTTTTGTAGAAAAGTCTATTAAATTTCTATTTTATGTAATTTTATTATATCTCATAGCATGACTCAGCAGCTCTTTAAAATATTTGTGAAGTTGTGGATGTTGACCATCTACAACATTATATATTTACTTTCATTTTGCTTCATTGTGACATTTTCACATTGTAACAGACAAACTGAACTGTGCACTTAAGATATCTTACACTATAAATTCACACCATTTTACTTTCTAAACAGAATTTCTTTCAATCCTTGTTCAAATACACTTAAAGACTCCAGTGTCTGAAATTACTCATAAGGTATAGAGTTGTTTCTACATGCAGCGTCCTAGTCCTTAATACACTTGTGGATTTGACAGATACTAAACAATAGACCAGAAGCAGCGGCCCACCGGGTGTCACAGCCCACTTCCTCTGAACACTTCCCTTTGACTTCCTGTTAAGAACAAGCTGCAAAACAGAAGGCGGCTGCCACTGCGCTGGTGTTTTTAAGTAACCTCAAATGATGGAGGTGGCAAGATAACTCACAAATTAACAACACAAACATCAGATTCAGTTCAAATAATCTACACATCATTAACTTTCAGTCACTTTGGTTTTCAGCCTTTTCTATTCATTTGTTGGCCAGCCTCCATTTGATTTTGGGCTATTTCCTGCATTTAAACCCCAGATAATTTAGAGAATTGATGTTAGAGAAATTCCACAGTCTCAGTTTTCTATTAACAGATAAAATCATAAGAGTTATTACACATTATTTACTATTACTCATGGATGCTAAAACAGGTGATTACATTACTCTTTACATTCTTGTGTATATATAACAAGTAAATTTGTATAAAATGATGTAATCTAAAGGAGTGTTTTTATCATGAGTCACTGGATTTGATTTTCTAAAATAGCTGGGAGTGTGTGTGTGTGTGTGTGTGTGTGTGTGTGTGTGTGTGTGTGTGTGTGTGTGTGTGTGTGTGTGTGTGTGTGTGTGTGTGTGTGTGTGTGTGTGTGTGTGTGTGTTTTTGGGCAGAACTCACTGTGAACACAGCATGATTTACTCACTTAAGGAGGAGTGATGATGAAGTAAATATGATTTGTGGTTTGCATTTCTTCAAATATGTTTTCAGTTTAACCTTGCTAACTGATACGATCTATTCAGTTAAGAAGAGCTCTAAAAGAGGAAACTGAGGGCTAAGACTGTGATAAAGTCACACACTTTGTGACTTCAACTCTTTCACAAGTTTCACACATAACTCACAAGTATTACACATAGATGGTCTAATTAACTGGTTCATTAACCGCAAAAGTTCCAGTGTTTAAACTGTGTTTCTATCTAAGTTAAAATTAATCAAATAAGCTGGACTTGGATTTAAAACTACTGTTTCATCTACTTTTCAGATGAATGTGTTACCAATATGATTCCATCAATTCTTTGAATGGTGCTAGAAGAGTTTTCTGATGTGTAAAGAAGCAGGTCACAAGGAAACAAAAACTGATGAGCTTTTAGTATCAGTGGCCCATGTAGGTCATGCATAACCTGCTGTTCATCCTCTTCAAAGATGTAACGTGGGTTAAATTTAACAGACTAGATGTTGAAAAGAGCTGTTATTTCTTGCATATTTATTATAGTTAGTTTGGAAGGTTTCATTTTATTTTCTTATGTTACTGTCAAATTATACACATTCTCTCTCATGATATATATATATATATATATATATATATATATATATATATATATATATATATACACACACACACACACACACACACAAAAAACTCATTTAAAGTAAATATAATGTGGTAAAAGTTATCCAGAACTATAGGTAAGTACCTCCTGGCTTAAATGTGTTGTGTATAAACGCCTACATATTTACTCTGTGACCATGAGAAATGGATCATCAACTCCTGAGGTATCTAACCTCTAACCTTCCTGCCCTCTCTCCATCTTTCCCTCTGTCTTTCTTTATTCCTCCACGTTGTCTTCTATTTTGGCTTTACTTGGACACATACCTAGCACTTACATACTCTTTCGCAAACACAACACAAAAATGCACACAGAGATTGTGTTTCTGGAGCTGTCTTAACCAAGGTAACACATCCAATGCCGAATCAGCATTTCTATATTTAAAGACTACATTTATCTGACAACAGCATATTACATCAACAAAGAGATTGTTGATTTGTTTTCTTTTTACAGATACGTTTTACCAACGCACTGTCATTTTACTCACAAATCGAATAAACCTTCAACATGCCAACAACGTACAAACACTTACAGATACTGTGCAGTTGAAGCAGGCAGTTTTCTTGGCAGGTCTTCACTCCATTCCATATCTGGACTTTGGTAAGTCACACAGTTTGCCTTGCCGTCCTCAGGGTTACACCTGACAAAATTATAAACAGCAGTTCTTGGTGCTCCTGCAGAGAGAAACAGAGAAATTAGAGTCCTGTTTATTGGTTATTTAAGGTAAATGTTACATGTAACTAACTCTTTGAATCACAGTATTCTTGGCCAACATCTGGTGCCTCATGTGGTTTAGTTCAGTGTGACAATTAAGGTTTACTAGTTCCATGTTAAGGATGTTTCAGAAGATTACAACAATATTCTGTAAGCGATGGTTAGTCTAATGGGCCTCAGAGCTGTTCAACAAAGAGATAGAGGAGGAAGTAGCAGCATATCAGTGCTTTTAACATACAGTGTCATGTTGATATACAGCTTATTTTACGCTAGCTATTAAATTCACCCCTGAAGATCAATAAAGTTAATGTGCATCTGTACAATCTGTTTAGAAAAACTAGAAAAACCATACTAGTATTCTGATCTTATGATCCTCACTGTTCAATGATTGATGTGTTTCTGAGCACAGCTCCTCACCTCCACAGTTGGCATTGAACTTTCTTCTTGGAAAACATTTAACAGCTTGTTTTATTTAAAGGGCAATGTGTTCTGACTAAAACTCAAATGTCAGTGTTTGTACTTGAGGCTAGAACGAAAAGTCGTGCGCCACAGTACCACCATCCTTTATATATTAGATTATATTAGACAGAAGCAATGTCAGAAAAAAAAAAAAAAAAAAAAAAAAACTATAGGTGTTTTTGCATTTGGTGGCTTCCCGAAGTAGTATTTTAAATGTGGTGTTTCAGTAAAAAGGAAGTAAATCTATAAATAAATACCGATGACCATCCTAATCTATCTATCTATCTATCTATCTATCTATCTATCTATCTATCTATCTATCTATCTATCTATCTATCTATCAAAAATTAATACAATAATTTATTGTAAATATAATTGTACTGAATAACATCTATATTACATCTTTTCTGATATTGTTGGACCTGAATCACATAGTGAATATTGTCCTAAAGATCCAGTGCATCACAAAACAAAACAAAACAATATGAAAAGGAGGGAAATCATATACTGTTTTCCATAAAATTGGAATAAAATATTTATTCCTATGTGTATAAATAGGAATAAAACAAAATTATACCAACTTTATGGCACAGTCCATTAACAAATTGATATTATTGGTAATGTTTAAAGTAGAACCTAGACTCATTTTACCAGATATAACCTCATTCTTACTAATCACAACTCAGTAATGTTAAAACTTGTCTTATAAAGTTAATTTCCTTTAGTCTCCCTTCTCCAGTGATGACATTTCTGATGAATACTCAGAAAGCCCCGACCAAGTTTTCAATGACGAACATCGAAACTGAACACAGGATCTGAAACATCTGGGCTTTTTCCGATTCATTCTCATTATGGATTTCCATTTGTTTTCCCCTGATGAATCAGAAAGTTTATGAACCTCAGTCCTCATCGCATCTTTATCTTAAAAAGAATATTATTTGTAAGATATTGATCTTTTGTTGTGTGGTTGTAGGAGATACTCGTGTGCGTAATGAAGACAGAAAGGCCTGAGGTTAAGAAATGAGTCAGACTTAGGGTTATGTCACTGTGTGGACACAATGAAACAAACACTAACATGTCAGTCTGGGACCCCTGATGGCCCTCGGACCCCGGTTTGGAACACTCTGAACTGTAAAACTTGTCCGCACCTGACGCACTAAGCTGTCAGACTGTGAATATCAACTCAAATATCTCAACTTCCTCGCAAATAAAGTGCGTAATCTGTGCGCCACAAAGTCTGGTTTTGTGATAATAAACAGATGTCTTACCCATTCCGTTATTCAGAGCGAGGCAGGACACAACAAGGAACAAAATCATCTTCATCTTCATCAGTGTCTTTCTTAACAAAAGAAAACAATCCTAAAAACGCAGTCCTGTCGTAATGTAAACTGCTGTTTCTTTGCGCGGTGAAGACAAAGTGTGTGAACTGTTAGAGTCAGTCAAACTCCCCCAGAAGAGCTCAGCCCTCTGAATGCGTCATGGTTTCCTGAAGTCTTCTGTGTAGAAAAGTGTGAACATCCTCAGTGGAAACTTTTGCACTGCCTCAAATATCAGATATCAGGTCTGAGTTTGCGTAACTGCGCAGAGAGACTGAGGAAATACCAGGAGATATCAACCCCAGATTCAATCTGCGTTTCTGCAACCAACGACCAGAGGATGCAACAGTTCGTCTTAAATGACTGCAGGCTGCTTTTTATCCAGATAAGAAAAAAACAAGTTGCTTTCGAGAACTTCCTTTAGAGAACACAGTAAATTCTACCCCTTTAACCCCATGGTATCTTTTCGAGACGAAAGGAGACAAAATGATAAAATCTGTTATTTGTGGTTTCATATACGTTCATTTTCTTTTGTTCTGGCTCCACAAAGTAACAAGTACCTCATGTACTAAACACACATTTACCCTCCAGACCCTTCCTTTGCAATGACCTCAAACGCTTGTTCCAGTTAGAAAAAAATGTACCCAAATATTTGTCCACAAAAACTCCACAGTAACAGCTTCATCTGCTCAGATATGTGTGAAACAAACGCCCCAGTTTATAGTGTGTTAATGTGTGTGTGTGTGTGTGTGTGTGTGTGTGTGTGTGTGTGTGTGTGTGTGTGTGTGTGTGTGTGTGTGTCAGTGTTGTGTGTTTACACATGCGCTATTGTGTCTTTTATGCGTCTCCACTTGTTCTGTAAAAGTGCAGGAGCCACTTCTACTCTATCAGTTAAGAAGAATGCAGCACATTTATTTATTATTTTCTCTGTACATTTACAAATCAAGCATAACATATATACAGGGTGTCCCATAAGTCTCCATACACAGGAAAAATAAACGTTTCTTGACATAAACCATTTTTATTTATATAATATGCTCTATATGACTGCCATTTTGTCGGGAACACATTTCAATGCATGTCCTCCACTGCTGAAGAACTATAAAGAAGAAATATAAAGAAATACATGTTAGAACCATATATGTATGGAATGTATTATGTCTCCTATGTATGGAGACTTATGGGACACCCTGTATATTTAAAAATATTCATGGGCTCTACTTTACAGTGTTAATGGTCTGCTGATACATTTATGTGCTATTATTCTAATAGACACACAGGCTGTTCTGTACTCAAACAGGAAAATGATAGTTTTATGATGACGATTTTATAGAAAAGTTCTTTCAGTAAAACTAATGTGCTTTATTGTATTTTCTGTGATGTATTACTGGTTAACACAAGTCGAGACGTTGCTAGTGCAGATGTGAAGGTATGCCCAGATCATCAGGGACACAGAGCTCAGTGGCTGTGGCTTGGTTGGTAGAGTGGGCAGTTCATGAATTAGAATGGTTGGTGGTTCAATCCCCAATTCCTGTCCACATGAGTCTGTCATTCACTGGGGTGTAAAAATTTATTCATTTATTTCGAGCAGAAGAACACCAAAAGTTTTATGTGTACAAGGAACTAATAGCAGAGCAAATACGTTCATTAATAGAGGTGATCAAGACAATATAGCAATTGCCATGTACACTAGTAAAGGAGTGGGAAGAAGAAAACTTATTAAATCCCACCTCTGCCTCTCATTTATACAACATGACACATTATTTTTGCTTTTTTAATGATAAAGTTAAATCTGTTTAGAGTCCTAATAATGTAAATAACAGATAGTAAACACATGAGGAAAACTGATGCATATCACACATGGTAATTATCTGATAGTCTACAAAACTTATAATACAATGTATTTCAACAATAATCACATACCAACAATGGTAAATAACAGCAAGCACATATCAACAAAGGTAAGAAAGAGCCAGCAATTAACAATAAGCCCCACCCTCCCTGTACTGCAGGGGTGTCAAACTCATTTTAGTTCAGGGCCACATTCAGCTTGATTTGATCTCAAGTGGGCCGGACCAGTAAAATAATAACAGTAAAAAAAAAAAAGTAAAATTCTCTTATTATCAGGTATATGTCTACAAAGTTTCCTTAAAAATCTGAATAACATGAACAACTTGAATTGTCTCAAGAAAAACAAGTGCAATTTTAACAAAATTATACCTCGGTTTATCAGTTTATCATTTACACATGTGCATTACAATCGCACAAAACATTTAGTAACAAGCGGAATACTGGTAAAATTGTATTTACTTTTCTTCAGACATTTCTGTTTGTTCATATTTGTTCACGTTATTCACATTTTTTGTAGATGTATAGTTTGGTAATGTAAACATTTTCAGGTAATTTAACTTTTTTTACACCAAAAAAAAAGAGAAAATTTGGGGTTGTCATTATTTATAGGTTATTATGATAATATTTTACTGGTCTGACCCACTTGAAATCTAATTGGACTGTATGTGTCTGTATTAAAATTATTTTGACACCATTGATTGTTAATATCTTCAGTGTAATTTTTGCAATTTTTCACAAATTCATCCCGCAGGCCAGATTGGACCCTTTGGCGGGCCGGATATGGCCCCCGGGCCGCATGTTTGACACCTGTACTGTACTGTGACCAGACCATACCTTTGTAAAGTGTGTTACAGTGGATATTTTGGCATTGGTTGTGATGAAGATCCAGATTGTTCCACAGTTTCACCCCACATACAGACAGACAAAAGCTCTTCCTGGTAGTTCAAACCTTAGGTCGTGTAAATGCCACATTATGTAAAGGTCTTTGAGTACCATAAAGGTGGCATAAGTACAAATTATGTGTTTATTAGATATTGTCCACTCAGGCTGCTCTGGGGATTTTAAGGGAGAGCAGAAAAAAGACTTATAAATGTAAGATAATCTAAAATAAGATATGCCTTTACTCGTCTCACAAGGGGAAATTCCAGGTTTACAGCAGCAAAGTGCAAAAGCACACAGAGCAAAAGAAGTGCAAGATCAAGATAAACACAAATCAAGAAAGTTATACACACCATTTACAGCTGTGCACATGCTGATCATGCCACAGGTTTATTGCATCGTTTACTGTACTGTTTATTGCACGGTTATTGCACAGAATTTTTGGAGCCGTTTTTGTTGTGGAGCCTGACAGCTGCAGGAAGGAAAGACCTGCAATACCTCTCCATAACACACTTTGGGTGTATCATTTCATCACTGATGGAGCTCCTTAGTGCAGTGAGTGTGTGTTGGAGGGGGTGGGAGTCTGTCCATCATGAGGACAGCTTAGCTGTCAGCCTCCTCTTCCACCTCCTCCACCTGCTCCAGAGGACATCCCAGGACAGAGCTGGCCTTCTTAATCAGTTTGTCCAGCCTCTTCCTGTCTGCTGCTGTGATGCTGCTCCCCCAGCAGACCACGCCAGAGAAGACTGCAGAGGCCACAACAGCGTCATAGAAGGTCTTCAGGAGTGCCCCCTGCACCCCAAAGGACCTCAGCCTCCTGAACAACTAGAGTCTGCTCTGACCTTTTTTGTAAAGACCAGTGGTGTTATCAGTCCACTCTTGTTTATGGTTCAGATGAACACCCAGGTACGTATAAGATGTTACCATCTCAATGTCCCTTCCCTGTCACCTGCAGAGAACTTCTGCAGGTGGCAGGTGGGTGACAGGTGGGAAAAGTCAGCAGTGTAGAGGGTGAAGAGGAACGACACTAGTACCATTCCCTGGGTGGCCCCTACACTGCAGAGAACAGTCCCTGACACACAGTCCCGGGTCCTCACATACTGTGGGCAGTTGGTGAGATAGTCCTCAATCCAGTATGTGAGGTGATGGTCCACCCCTGAAAGCTCCAGCTGGTCCTTCAGGATGTCCGACCTTATGGTATTGAAAGCACTGAAGTCCAGGAAGAGGACCCCAACAGAGCTCCCAGGTGACTCCAGGTGGGACAGAGCTCGATGGAGGAGGAAGATGATGATGTCGTCCACTCTGATGCCAGGCTGGTGCGCAAACTGCAACGGATCCACAGATGAGCTCACCAGGGGGCACAGGTGGGCAAAGACCAGCCGCTCTAGGGCCCTCATGAGGTGAGATGTTAAGGCCACCGGCCTGTAGCAGCTAGGGTCCTTGGGATTTGGCGTCTTTGGTACAGGTACCACACAGGATGTCTTCCAGAGGCGTGGCACCCTCCCCACTTTCAGGCTCAGGTTGAATCCATGTCCAATGATCCCACTCAGCTGCTCTGAGCAGGACCTGAGGAGCCTGGAACTAGTTCATCTGGTCCTGCAGCCTTCCTGGTCTTTATCCTCCTAAGATGGTTCCACACCTGGAGAGGTGTGAAGGACAAGCAGGGGGGCTGTGTGTCCTCGAGAATCAGTGGGGGGTTGAGATGAGTACTGAGAGGTGGAGGTGATGGTGAGTTAAAAACTGTCGGTGGGGAGGTGAGGGGGGACTTAGGCAGAGTGCTGGGAGATCAGAGGAGGGGGCTGCTGCAGGGCTGGCACAGCTGGGGGAGGGGCAGATGTCACCTCAAACGTTCAGAAGTAGGTGTTTAGTTCATCTGCACACTTTTGATCCCCAGCTGCCTGGGAGTTTGGTTCCTGGTGGCCTGGGATGGTTTTCAGGCCTCTCCAATCTTCCCTGGTGTTGTTCTCCTGCAGCTGTTCCTCCATCTTCTCCCTGTATCCATCCTTCCCTTCCCTTATTTTTCTCCTCAGCACCTTCTGGACAGTCTTCAGCTCCTCTTTGTTTCCTGACTTAAAGGCCCTCTTCTTCTCCTTTGAAAGAGCTTTAATGTCCAGATTAATCCAGGGTTTGTTGTTGGAGAAACACCATGCAGTCCTGGAGGGTACGGTGTTCTCCACATAGAAGTTGATGTAGTCTGTGTATTGGGTTGTATGTCAGTCTTGGCAGGCATGTGATGCTAAATGTAACTGTTAAGTGTTTAATGATGGAACAGAGCTGGATGGAGGAGTGTTGCAGTTTCACAGTTGATGCCAAAGAAAATGAACTTAAACTAGGATGCTTTAGGATTAAATTCTAATAATCAGGAAAAAAATGTTTCTGAAGCCGTGTCCAAACTGACCTCAGCATTTTAAAGTAAACATTTATTTCACAAACATTTTGAGGTAAAGGTGTCAGTTAAACCATTACAACAGTAAAACACCTAAATACTTAAATAAATCTCACTTCTGTGTCACCTCCATAAATATTTTTGACTCTTATTCATGTTTTTTTCATGAGTAAAGAAAATTTGAGAAAGAGCTCTACCAGTACACTTAAATTCAGTGTAACAGTTGATGAGTATGCACATGATCAGTGACGCCAGGATTTGTAAGATGCTGAAATCTCATTAAATTCAAATGGTATTACATCATATTTTATGAGAATCAACAGTTTAAGCCTCATATCACACCATCTTTTACTCTCCCTTCTGCATTTTCACATCCGCACAGGAAGATGTGAGTATGAGTTTGTCCATCTGTTCGTCAGTCTGTACATTTGTCAGTAGGATTTCACAAAAACTATTGCGCAAATTCTCATGAAACTTGATGCGAAAGACTATGGGCAGAGGACAAACCCTGAAGTGTTGAAGTAGATCCATAAAAAGGTGATTTAAAAAAAGAAAAACACCGAAAAAAAAGAAGAGCCCCTGGTTTGCTAAGACTGTAAGATTGTAACAGTAAAATGTAAAATATAATAGCAATTAGTATAGGCTGTTTGATAGTAACAAACAATAATGACTAAACATGAAGGACAGAACTGTGGTGCTTTTTAGAACCATTGTCAGTCCAAAATGACAGAAAAGTAGTTCTGCTGCTGCATGACTTTGTTGCAGTTCATATCGATTTCACTTTTTTGCCTCCTACTCTGTTTTATGGTTTATTTGACTGAGATGATGCCCATTAATCAACATTACTGGAAATGTGCCAGAATCTGTCAAAACACAGTTTGTCATTTATTGTAATGTAATAGATCATACTACAAACAGAAGTAAATGATTAATGTTACAATTAAGTTTATTACTTAGAAGCATGCATATGCAATAATATGAGAACAATACTGATGTTAATATTGTTTAAAATAAGGCTGTGCCATATTGAGTGTTTTTTATCCCATAAAGACCCAAATAGCCATCAGTGATCGAAAACATCTACTGATGTAAACTGTTTAATACCTGTTGATCCACTAATCCTATCAATACATGTCAATAATTGGTGTAAAATGCAGTTTGTCATCTTTTCATGATCATCAGATATGACCCATTTGGACGTTCAGAGGCTCTGTAGTTACCGTGGAAACACCGTCATCAGCTACAACATTGATTCATCAGTAAAACCAATGGAGATGGATCAATTACAGCGGATGGTCACACTGGGTTTATGCTCACTTAATGATACAGTATCTTTGCTGAAAAACACTTTGTCTTCAGTTTTCTCTGTTTTGATATAATAACCATGAAGTTTAATTTGAACATTAATGAACATCTACATGATCAATAAATTTAACAAAGGGAAATATCTGATTTTCACTGAAAAAGCTAAATTACCTAAGATAATACAATAGTAAATTGTCATAAATCCCTTGAGAAAAGTTAAATAGAGAGAAAAATTCATTTGACAAAAAAGTAGCTCTGGGTATTTATGGGTTAAACAGGCAACACAAACACACATGATATAAAACATACAGAAGAAGACAGAAAAGAAAAAAACACATGCTCCAAAACTATTATAACCACTTTAAGACACACATGCAGACACAACTGGCACCACCTCTAATGAATTACAACTAAGACACTTGTTCCACTCACCAGTGGCACCAACAGACAAAAAGCAGGAAAATGTAGGTCATAATTTGTGGTTTGTTTGTGGTTGAACAAGACTGTGGAATGAGAAGCAGAGTGGTCTATTGGCCTTGGCCGAGGTCCGTGGTCTCTGAGTGACCTTCTAGTTTGTAAAAATCACACTGACACTACACTACCTCAAGTTCTTCTTCACTGTAATGACTTCTTCCCCACACACACATACACACACACACACACACACTGGGTCAGACTCATTTTCAGTATGTTGAAAAAGAAAACAGTCCAAGCGTCATAAACCAGTTTACTACACACACTGTTGTATTGTGCGTGTGTGTGTTTTACTGTCAGCACTGTGTCAAATATTTGTCGAGTTCTTGTACAACACACACAGAAGTGGGTCTCTGGCTGAATACTGCATTCCTTTACATTTGACTGTCGACTGCTGGTCTCTTCTTCTTTGTCTCCTTGTCTGTGTGTCTCTTTTATAATCGTTTCTCTCTGCGATTTGTGAGGTGAAGATGACCCAGACAGGGAGAAATGTTTATTTCAGCTGACAGATCGGAATGATGCTGCAGGAAGTGGTAACATCTCTTACTATCATTTTCCTTCAGGAAATGACATACTAGTCCGCCCAACCTCAGCCCCATGCAACTACGCACTAACATACACTCAACAAAAATATAAATGCCCCACTTTTGTTTTTGCTCCCATTTTTCATGAGCTGAACTCAAAGATCTAAAACTTTTTCTATGTACACAAAAGGCCTATTTCTCTCAAATATTGTTCATAAATTTGTCTAAATCTGTGTTAGTGAGCACTTCTCCTTTGTCCTTTGCTGAGATAATCCATCCACCTCACAGGTGTGGCATATCAAGATGCTGATTAGACAGCAGGATTATTGCACAGGTGTGACTTAGGCTGGCCACAATAAAAGGCCACTCTAAAATGTGCACTTTTACTGTATTGGGTGGTCCAGGGGGGTCAGAAAACCAGTCAGTATTTGGTGTGACCACCATTTTCCTCGCGCAGTCTTCTTCATGAATTCTCTGAAACAGCTTTGGAGGTGGCTTATGGTAGAGAAATGAACATTCAATTCACAGGCAAAAGCTCTGGTGGAGATTCCTGAAGTCAGCATGCCAATTGCAAATTCCCTCAAAACTTGTGACATCTGTGGTATTGTGCTGTGTGATAAAACTGCACATTTTGGAGTGGCCTTTTATTGTGGCCAGCCTAAGGCACACCTGTGCAAAAATCATGCTGTCTAATCAGCATCTTGATATGCCACACCTGTGAGGTGGATGGATTATCTCAGCAAAGAAGTGTTCACTAACACAAATTTAGACAGATTTGTGAGCAATATTTGAGAGAAATAAACCTTGTGTGTACACAGAAAAAGTTTTAGATCTTTGAGTTCAGCTCATGACAAATGGGAGCAAAAACGAAAGTGGTGTGTTTATATTTTTGTTGAGTGTACATACGCACAAACATTCTATAAGTGACAGCGCGTTTATTAGACATATGCATGACACCCACTTATACAGGCCTTATCCTAATAGAGTGTTATGTCTACAGCCACTAATATGTGCTATGTGTTTTTATGCAGCAGGCAGTGTGTTATGATGTCTATATAAAAGTCAGTTTTTATAGTCTGCATGGTTTCCATTCCCACCCTCATCACATTATGTGGGATTCAAGTCTATTGTCTGAGTAACCAGAGTTTATGACCGTATAGTAGAAACAGTGCTATTTTCACGCTGTGGTGAACACACTCGCCAAAAACACACACAGATCATTACATATGGCATATACAAGCACAACAGAGTCATTACATCAGTCTAAAGGGAAAAAAAATAAAGCAAAATGAAAACACAAAGCCTCCCTGGGTTTTATACATACAGTGAGGTAATGGAGTAACTTTTAGTTTGAAAAAAATGTGTTAAATGTCTGACAAATATGTGTCTTCAAATGTGTGTCACATGGGATCTTTGGGCAATCAGGGTTTTTTTTTTTTTTCTGAATATTATGTGTTGTATATGCTGTAATACTTGAATTGGATATCTGTTTTCCTGATTAAATAAGTGAAAAAAACAATGAGCTGACATTTAATTCAATTGAGTGCGGCTTTGTGTTAGCGTCTCATCATGCCACTCTGCTCTTCCCTCAGGTTGTTAACTATCTCAGGCAGAATGAATTCTGATATACGTGGGTGCATAACCTGCCAAATGATGCAGAAAAGATTTATAGGAAAACAACTCTCTCTACCTTTAGTCTTTGTAACTGCTAAAACTGAAAATCCAAACACGCCAGCATGATATCCTACATTCACTCAAAGACATGCTCCACATAAAAAAAATAATACCGGTCACCTTTAAGAAAGAAGTTTTTTTATTTAGAACTTTTGAAAAAATAGTGTCTGATTTACGGATATTAAATTGAGTCATGCACATGTGAATTTGACTGTAATCCTTAAGGTGGAGTAAATCAGGATATGCACTTTTTGTGACTGGATTTTCCTGTAAGCCTCATCATCCTGTTATTAACAAAACATCACTTACATGCTTGTTGGTGCTAAGCAGGTATTTCAAAACATGTGTGGACAAGCATCAGAAAAGATATTGCGAGCTTAAATTAAAGCAAGCAATTCAGGTTTCCATTGCGCAAACGTTTTTTGTTTTTTTTTTTTGTATTTTTTATTTTTAACATGCTGCAATTTACCGTCAGTACTTTGACTCATACTTGTGTGTGAGGGAGGTGATGTGTGTTTTCTTTCAGACAAAATAATCAAGTGACTTAATGTCAGTTCCTGTGAATGACTGTCATACTGAAAACCAGACACAAAAAATCCCCAAAAAACTATTATGATAAATGTCTAACAATGAGACAATGTATGCATAACAAGATGCTTTATACATACAGACATATAAAAACAAAAATGTGTTTTAGTCCAAATGTTAGTCTTCAATAGCGATTTTAAGTCACAGTAACTTTACTATCATGAACATAGAATTTCCTGTTAACATTTCCCCGCACTAAGCAATTTACTTGTCCTGAAAAATATGTTCTTTATGACTCACCAGGGCTCCAAACTGATAATTTCAGCTTTGTACATCATATTGAACTTGGGTAGTAACTTATGCTGAGACACACAAAACAAAAACAACAACCAGTTTGCACTCATTCATTGGAATTAAAAGGCAGATATTGATAAAATCCCATAAATATGCATCACTTTATTGGTTTATTGTGACTACATACAGTATCCACATAAAACAGGACTGCATTGAGACAGATTTAAAAAAAACACTAAGCATCATGCAGATTAATGAGTTTTTAAGTTTTTAATTTAGTATAGCCCACACAGTCAGTGTTTTAAGAGGAATTAGTTTCCATAAACAGTGTGCTGAACTGCTTTACAGCAAATAAAGCCACATTAAATGAAAATCAATATGATTAACAGTAAACGATACCAAGAAGGGATTTCACCAGGGTCACAGAGGATGACAAGGTAACAAAATAATAATAATAATAAAAAAAAATATTAAAGTTCTGTACATATCTTCCAAAAGGAGGCATAAGGTAATGTTTTCCTGCATGACAAACATCTGATATTTTAGTTAAAGTTCTCTAGTGAGTTCCTTCCCAAGCTGAGAAAAAGGCTTGTAAGGTTTCTCTAACAATATACCATCTATCAGAGACACATACAAGTATAGAATTTTTCTTCCTTTTTGAGATGAATTCTAAACTCACAGGTTTTACTACACAGAGTACACGTGTACAGCATGTACCATACTGTAATATGTGGAAAGGAAAGCTGCATGCAAGAAGCAAAAGAGTCAGTCTGCCATTCAGCTCCTCTAATGGTTGAAACGCTATAGATTTTAAGGTTATTTATTGTGATTGATTGGCTCAAGTGAATGGACTTGAAGCATCGAGTCAAGCTGACATCCGGTCAGTGTAAAGTCCTGTTCAGTTGTTTGCAGCCATCCGAGCTTTGAGCCGGTTGATTTTGAGGGGAAGCAGGCCGACCATCTCTGTACTCAGCTCCAGCTCTGTCTCCACCGCCGCTCCTGCCTCAGGGTGGGCTTCACAATACTGCACCACGTATCTACACAACAGGAGGAGATGAAAGACAGACATACACTGTAAGTTTTCAAACCAAAAAACTTAATTAACAAGTGGTGCCAGGCGCAACTAACCCCACCCCTCACATGTATTTTAGCTTATTTTGGCATCTATCCAGCTGATGTCATCATGTTTATGTGTGCTGATGTCAGCATATCAGTTGCCTCTATATATGTGCCAAGTTTGAAGTAAATTGAAACAAAATTGATGTTTTTATAGACATTTGAAATTTCGCCCATTACAAGTAAATGGAATAAAAAAAAGATTACAAAATTCATCTAAAATTTGAACTTTAACCTACTTTCCACAAAATGCTATGACATCTATTCCGGATCACTGGCAATATATAAACAAAATCTGGTATGAATTCAACCAATAGTTTTGCTGCTAGAGTGTTAACAAACAAAGTAACAAAGAAACAAACAATACCCCTTGCCTCCCCTTCGGTGGTTTTTGGGTTTTGTGTGGCCTCACTGGCCCAGCCGTTTGGGACAGTTGAAAATTCAGTGTGTAATCTTCAGTGACATCAAGTGGTTAAGTTGCATAAAACTGAGAGGCCCTTACCCTTAAAGTCAGTGATTAGTTTGTCCGTTTTTGGCCTTTTAGTTAAAGTGGCAGTGGATTATGTTTAGAAAAGCCAGTAGCAGATTTTGCCAGTAGTCAAATGAGAAATTCCACGCCTCCCCTTGGTTATCTGTCTAACACTGCTCCTTCCTGAACACATGCATGCACACTGTTGTCCACCAGAGCCAACACAAAGTTCAGCAGAGAAGTAACATGTCTACATCCACCACCAACTAGTCTGCCTTTCTCAAGTATTCTGTTGGAATAAGGACATCTGGCATTTTCCTTGTTTCCACTATCTGTGCATTACCGCTTTGAAAGTCCCTCTCACTACAACAACCTCTGAGCTGCAACTATATCCTGAAAATGGAAAGTTTGGGCAAAGAAACATATTGTGTGCTGTTTTATTTTGTGTGGATTTAATGCAGCTCCACACGCTTCCTTATGGAGACATGTTTCACCAAAATAACTTCTCTCCTGATACTATTTGGCAAACAATGCTGAAGAACCCTGATAATGTTTATCCCCGGTGCCCAACAAAGTGTAGATATAGGTGTGGGTAAGCATGACCAATTTTTTCATAAAAACTAGTTTAAATGATTGGCTGAGATTATTACAGATGACAGATTTTTTATGGTATCAAGATAGGGATACGTAAACATGATTCTCATTTTCATGCACTCACACACTAATGAAAACAAAATTACAAGATAACATTCCACTCTCCTCTTAGGTCTTTCTAAATCCCCCTAAATCTTACACACCACACCTTTAATAAACACTATAAAGCTGTTATTTCTTACTCCAGAACTTAGTTGAACAACTCTGAAGCCCATTAGAAAAACAAATACGGGTATTAAATTCATGTCAGCGACTGGAGGCCTAAACACAGGAGAAAAAACACAAAACCATAACTTGAAAATTCACACCTTCCTTTTGGGCTTATCTCCTCTCTGCCCAAATTAGGGGGCATAAGGCCAGATCTACTAAGATCCCAATTTGCCTGCCCAATCTAGAATTTTGCATATGTGGGGTTGAACCACGGTTTGCGGGTGATCAACTAAGATTGCCTGCGCAAATGAGAGCAGGTGCAAAGTCTTGGAGACTGCCCTATTTAAATGAGGATTTTGCGTGCGCTACTGGTTGTCATCATGGACACAGTACGCTGGAAAAACTGCTCTGGGATACGGCAAACATACTAACTGGATGCAGACACGCTACTTTGCACCTTTGAAAGACACAACCCTTTCGTGCACACTGTTAGTATGTCAGTTTGTACATTTTTTTTGTGTGCAATGAGTTTGCACACGTTTTAACATGCAAACCTTCAGGAGATCCAGCCCTAAGTATAAAGATACATGACCTAGTGATGTTTCATACCAACAGATAGGATTATCACCTGAAGTCTTACACACCTTTAAATGGATCTGATCCATCATAAATGTTACCAGTATCACCTGTGTTTTTCAGCTGCATCACACACATAAAATCGCAAGATAAACCATGATTTAATCAGTTTTGGAAATGAATCCACGATGGTGCAACCCAGCCTTAATATTTCACCCAGTATGTGTTTGGATGTACAGCTGCATAAAAACCACAAATACATACTTGTAGTTTTCCAGAGCCCTGTTGAGGTTGTCCAGCTGAACAGGGGGTGAGGAGCTGATGAGGCGGCTGTGGAGTCGGGCGACTCTGAAACGAGCCACCAGAGCAGGTCTGAGCACTTCCTCCTCTAGATGTTCTGGAAACTTCCCCTCTGGAGAACACAGAGAGTCCAAGAACATCTGGAAGTACCTGAAATGTACAGATTAAAGATGAATGACAGAAAAAAAAATATTCTGAGTGTCTAAATGCAAATGCTCAGAAAGAGTCACTGGTGTTTCTTCACACTTACTTGGCAGAAGCAGAGCAGAGGTGGTTGAATTTCTTAATGGTGTGGTTATCTAATGACTGTGTATCTGCTTGTCTGTTGGCCAGGGTAAGTTTCAGATCCATCATTTCATTGTAGGTCTCAGCCAACTCAAACATCAGCTGTCTACGGATCATAAGGTAGTACTGGGTGTTCAACTCTGTGGAGAAAAACACAGAGATGTCACATTTACTCATTCATTATCTTGCAAAATTATTTGAGTGAGAACTTAATTGTTCTGTTATTTCACTTTTCTACCGTATCTGAAAACACACAGAACAGACATTACCATTACAGATTGGCTCTAGCATATCCACTCGTCTTTTGTGCATTTTACAACGTCGCTCCAGGTCCTCCTCAAAGAAAGCCAGGGCTCTGAACAGAGCACTGTGGTCCTGCAAGATCTCTATGTGGTCTGTCACATAGCCATCCATCTGAAAATAGTCCTTGGCCTACAAGAGTGAGATAGCGTCAAAAACTAGTTCAATTCAATACTGTAACACCATCTGAGGCTGAATCTGGATCAAAGTGTTAAGATAATAATCCAACCTGCTATACTCCTTACTATAAATTAGTTGAACCTACTTTACTATCACAAGAAATCTCCAAATAGAACAATAACAACCAGTTTTTATCTATCAAAATTAAAATGCACGAACATGCTTATTGGTGTAGATTTGTTTCCTGAAGCAAATGTTTAAGAGAAAAATATAGTTAACAAGAAAAGCACTGGGAGAGCGCAGACCTCCGCCAAGACAGATTTGTCACCCCCCCCGATCACCACTAAAAATTTTATCATTTCTTCCCTGTGCCAGTATCAACATTTCCTGAAAATTTCATGAAAATCCGTCCATGACTTTTTGAGTCATCCTGCTAACAAACAAACAAACACCCAAACAAACACGCAAACACACAAAGTAAAGCGATCACAATACCTCCTGGCGGAGGTAAAAATGTAATGAACATAAAAGCTGGATGATTATCATCTCTGTGTAGAAATACCTTGGTGCATTTATAATGTCGTAATTTGTACAACCCATCAGCACTCGTTATCACAAAATATTTCAATGAAGTTCGCAGGCCAAGTGTGCATCTGTGCCATTTATGCAAATATACAGAATTCATGTTAATATTAAAAACCATTTATCAGTTCTGTATGTTGATGATTCCTTCTACCAGACCACTTCAGTGTGTGTTGCACAAACCTGGGTGATATAATTCTGTCCCACCAGAAACACAGCTCTTGCTTCAGTGAAGTCCAATGGAAACAAACAATGCACCTAAGAACCCAAAAGTAGAAAACTGAATGTTAACTCCAATTATGAAATTAATATTTAACTATCATATATGATGAAAAAGTAATGAAAGCACTTTTGTCTGTTAAGCCAGTGTTTTATTGTTACATTTCAGCTGTTACTAAGGAAAAGTTCATGTTTCTTTCAACAGTACAACTTAATCTGTCACAATACCATCACACTGCTAGTTGTAAAGCAGTGATAGCTGATGGATAAATAAACAAACTGACCTTTTCCTCCAGGCTAGCGATGGAGTCGAAGGTGTCTTCAGAGCCAAACAGCAGAGCACTCTTCCTCCCCTTCTCTTCCTCCTCCTCCTCAAGTCTTCTTGCGTTCTTCAGCTCTTCTTGACGATCAGTATCCAGTTCTCCAATGTTGTCCTGGTAAGAAACACACATATAAGCATATTTACACGTGATCCCATGCATAATCAGGCATGGATGAGATGCCACAAATGTTTACACACAGATGTACAACAGTGCAGTACCTCCAGCAGTTTCTTCGCATCCTGCAGGAGGTTGAGACAGTATTTGATCCAACATCTTGCAATTTCTGCCCTCTTCTGTCTTAGCTGCTCCCTGCGTTCACACTCTGTCTCACCTGGATCAGACAGAAGAACAAAAAACATTATGAGAATAAACAGATTTTGAAAAAGTAACATGCAGAGACAGAGTGTGGGTGACACAAAACAACGCAGGGAATGTATCGAGATACTTTGCGACAGACATGCTGTTTCCTATTTGATTAGTTATTGAGGATCACACTAAGTCCAGACAAAAGTACATAACATGTTTTTAAAAGTTTTGTAATTACTGATTTAAATAAATACTTACTCTCTTGTGCTGCGGCCTCAGAAGGCACCTCCCCTGCCAAACCTGAAATGACAGTAGCTGCAGCAAGGCAATGTCTGCCTTCCATGTAACGACCCTAAAAGACAAATATTTATTACATGAGTGCTGTTACACTGTTAATGAACATCTAGAGCAGATCTTATACTATATGAAGCTCGGAAGGTGATTTATAACAACAAAATACCTCATGTCAATCAACACGGATAATTTAATAGTTCTTAATTAATCTTTTCTGTCTTCAAAAAGATCCAGAGGAAAAAAAATGCTAAATGTAATCCTTTACGTTTTATTTTAGCACCTTTGAATTTATCAGCTTTTTTTTTTGAAAAGTAGAATATATAACAAAACACCGATCGATAATGTACCACTGTTAAATTGAAAAGTAGCATTTATTTAATCTCATAATCTGATTAATCTGATGGTATGCCTTTTGTCTTTTCTGGGTGATGATATTATTTTTGTCACTACTGCTGTTTTGCCATAGTTACTCCATACTTGTTATGTGATTTCATGATGGTTTGAATTTAAGTTAAACAAGCAAAAAAATGTACTGATAATAACTGATGACAATATTTTTAATGTTTTGCTGTTACTTTGGAGTACAGTTTCACATTTGATTAATTACTCTGAATTTCATGTTAAGTGATTTACATTTAACAATTTAGGTATTTATTTCTTTAACTTAGTAGTGACATTTGACAGTTAACTTGTTTCTAAAAGACACTAAAATACAGACATACATAAAGTGTTTTCAGTGTCAAAATTTTGAAGAGAAGAGGCAGGGTTGATGTCTGGTGATTAACTCAAAGGAAGTTTTGCCACATGATCAAAATCATTAGATTTAATCCTATGTTTATATTTTGACAATGAAGGCAAAGAAGATGATGCAAAGAACTGTTCATATTCTTTAAATAGATACAAAGATGAAAAACTTTTCTAGATTTGAGGTTACAGCTTACAGTCAATTTAAATCAAATTATACGTAAAATGTTCAATTTCGTATGGGATAACATGTAACACGCTACATAATGACAAATCAAGTCATACCTTTGTGATATAATACTGTGACAATGTAGCAGCATTTAGAGCCCACTCCATTGGATTGTACTGATTTAACTGTAACTGTCGTTGAAGGGTACTGTGGCAGTAAGTGGCAGCACGCTCAGTTTGACCTGGAACATAAAAACACTCAAGTTAATATTACCATCAACAAATAAATCAAATCAGTGACTCAACTCAGTTATTCATACTGGCAAAAGTGGATTTATAAATGCCATATGATTTTATGAGTACTGGGAAATATCTAATAACGATGAATTTTAAGGCTGAAATATATTCTGTCTTGCATATCCTGTATGTGTTTGAAGTGACAGTTGTGTATGTCACAAAAAACTATAATTTCACATCCATAAGATGCACAGCAATAGCTCTGCTGTCACCTTTACCGCCATGATCTTATAAAGAACAAAACAGCAACCTTCACTGTCACTAGATTGTTTATGTATGTTCATGTAACTCCAGAAGTCCTTCATGGTCTCAAGGCTGTGCTCTGCCCTCTAGTGGACACACATGGTAGTTAGGAAACAATAATGAACAATCTGTTCCCAAGCAGTGAATCTAACCGCATTTCACTACACAAATGATCATTCCTCTTTTCAGTGATAAGTTTCAAAACTTTTTATTTCTAAAATGTTCAGCTTGGTGGAGTCATTCATAACATAACATTTTAACAATAAATCTCCAACTAAACTAGACTCACCTAGGTTTTTATAGACTTGAGCAAGGTAGTACATTGAGTGGGTATAGGCCAGCTCAAACCTGGTAGGTGACAGAAGTAAAAGAGAAGTGGAACATGGAAAAGCAGACAACAAGACAGTGAGATAATACATTAATAAAATAAACAAAGTCCCATAACATGCATATGTGGGTGATTTGTTTGGGGACATCAATGTTACCTCTTGGTCCTTTCCTGATGTGTCAGCTTATTTTCCTCAGCAGAGAAATACTCTGTCATATCAGTGGGAGGACTTCCATCCTAGAAAAAAACAAACACACCCTGTTTTTACGAGTGAATTGAATTCTCCTCAAACAATCTGATGAAACCCCCAAAACACTTGACTATGTCCACTTAACCAACAGGAACACATTATGATAATAATAATAATAATAATAATAATAATAATAATAATAATAATAATAATAATAATAATAACAATAACAATAATAATAATAATAATAGATTCAATTTATATAGTGCTTTTCTATGAACACATACTCAAGGCGCGCACAGTGATATGGCACAATTATCAATGTGAGGTCTGTTTATGTTTGCTAAAACTACTTAAGCTTTCTTTGTAATAGAGTCATCCCTGGTTGCATGGCTCTACACTCTCCTCCTTCCCCTCAACTTTAGATTTATTCCTGTCTGCATAAAAACCACTACTGTAACAGTATGATCATCAGCTTAGCTTCATGGTTTATTAGTCTATATCTGTGGGCTAGGAAACTGATTTCATGTGTTTGCATCCCTCAGGCTTCAGTATTCAAAAGTCAGTTACATTCCTGCATAGAAAATTAATAAGTGACAACCTCCGTCAAATTTTGTACCACCTCCAGGTCTTTATCGAAAACACTGCTATTTAAAAAGCACTGCACTATATGAATTTCTGTTTTTTCTGCAACTGCAATTGTGCCATTACACTGGTTTGATGGCACTGTAGTGCTTTAACAAATAGAAATATTATTTTACTGGTGTTGAAAGGGAGCTTTTAATTAAACCTTCTTGCAGTATGCCAAAGGTTTTACCACAGTGATCCCTTTGTTCAAGGCCCCCCCCACCACAGCCTTCACTGTATCCAGGGGGAAAATGAGATGATCTGTAAATTTGTGATCACAGTAGCTTCCCTGATTCCTCTCACTTAAAGAAGCACTTGTTTGTGATACAAAAATAAATAAATAAATAAAAACAAGTAACAGTTACCATACTTTGAAAATGTGACAAACTACATAATTATTCAGATTCCTAATCTAGGAAGGATGTAAAAGTCTTTATCCTGCTGAAGGAAGAGTACACATGTTCAGGATGGCATCACCTCTACCACCTTTAGGAGTCTGATAAAACCTTGTGGTGTCAGTGGAACCTCTGCTTCCATCAAGCATTTGGTGTTGATGTGAACAGTTAAGCAACTAACCTTACCTCTTTCATATATCGTTGGTAGATGGATTCTGCTGTTTCTAGGAAGCCCTGAGCCTCCTCAGTCTCATCCCGGCCTGCCCAGAGGATGCCCAACTGATTCTGTCAACGCAAATAGTCAACATATATTCAGCATCACCTACATCAGAATAATCTATACCTGTTCATGACGGACAGTACATTTTCTAATAGTTCTGGCTATATATAAAATACAAGGTCTCATGTATAGACCTGTTTATCCCTGTGTGTTGAGATTTGTTACAGGCTGTAGTCGTCTGACTCATCATTATGATCTGTATGCCAAAGCTGAATGGACTTCTTTGAGCATACACAGGCAGACCCATGGGACGATTCTGATTCATGAGGCTCTACTTGGTCAGTTTCCTTCTTACCTCTACTGTCTATTACAGAGGACCAGCAGGACCACCAGTCATTATGCCCTACGTTCCTGTGACTTATATCACTTGGTTGTTTCTTGAGTTCAAACTGATCTGGGAAACAACCACTCAGCTTTGCTACCCCCTCTGCATGGAATACTTAACGCGAACTGATAATATCTGAACTCATTTTTCTGGAAGCTTTTCAGAATATTTTACTCAAGAGACAATGGGACACCATTGCACTGAACCTGTGTATTTACTGTTACTGTAGGCACCAACAACTGCACTTAACATAATCACTTTGTTTACAATCTTCTAAACTACTGCTAATTTGAATTTACTGTTTGAAATCCGTCTTTTTAACTTATATTCATCATTATGACATGAGTTTATGACGACTTGGCCAGATCTTGATCTCAGTGGGTCTTATCTGGTTAAATAAAGGTGAAATAAAAATCAATTAGCCTGATGAAAGTACAATATACATGTATTTCTATTTATTCATGTATACTTCTTTTACTTATATTGATATTTATCTAATACATATTGTACACATTACTTGTTCTAATAGTGTTTTAATTGTGATGAACAAATAAAACAAAATAATAGGCACTATGTACTTTTTGTTGGCAGAAACATTCAAATATTAACATGTAAACATCAAACATACAATGTGCATTAAAGATGGCACCTTATGGACACTGACCATTTTCCATAGCAAGTTGGAGTTTTAGTTTCTTTTTCATAGATAGATAGATAGATAGATAGATAGATAGATAGATAGATAGATAGATAGATACTGTCTCTCCAGGAAATATACAGTACCATAAGTTTTCAAAGTGCGGTAATCAAACACGGTTATCATGATAATTTGAATTTAAACGGTAATACTAACGGTCGGGAGTTTTACCACGGTTTATCATTATACCGATAATCGTTACATTCCTAATGCATATTTAATGATTAATAATATAATTTTTAGCAGCATTGCAGTTTACTTGAGCCTAATTTCAGTTCTATCAAATGACACAAAGCCTTCCTAAAGCACTGTGTTGTTGTTTACAGACTCATGTACATGTTTGTGTTGGACAGACATTACCCTGACATGGATGAACAGAGACACATTGTCGGATGATACTCTGCATTTCTCCAGCAGCTTCACGCAGTTCATCAGGTGCTCCTGGCCGGCTGACAGTTCCTCTGTGTCCACATGGTTCACGCCCAGGTAATACTCTACAGCTCCGAGTTTAGCGACCCGCAGCCCAGCCGGAGAGTCTCCGCTGAGTCCGTCCCCGAACCCGTCCTCCCGCTGCCCGTCCACCGGCTGCTCCGGCCGCTGGTCGCCGCTCTCTCCGCCGCTGTCCTCCTCGCCTTCGACGGCCTCGAAACTCTTCAGTGAGCAGTATATCTCTCTGAGGAGCTCCCTGGCCTTGTATTTGGAACGGAACGGGTCGTTTTCTGGGTCATGTAAGGATTCGACTTCTGTGAGGTTTTGGGCGTTGGTGAATTTTTCGCAGATAGCTCTCCACTCATCACTGTTGACGGACGCCATGTTGGTCTTCTTCTTCTTCTTCTTTGGTTTTAGATCTTTTTTTTTTTTAGCTGTTACGCTCTGTTTCATTACTGCCATCTAGTGGACACTGGCCAAGTGATTTTTTTTTTTTTTTAGCATAAATTGTGACCTATAGCCATTCATTCTCATATTTGTATTAATTATCAGATTGTGTCTGATTATCTCAATGTTACCCTTCAGGCCACTCAATGATAATATAATTTGTTATATACATACACTGGATATATGTGTGAGGATCACAGTCTTTGATTTCTCTATCTAATCTAATCTAATCTAATCTATCTAATGCTTTTAGTGAGATCAAAACCTACCTGACACTTTATTAAACCCTTAAAGACATAGAACTATTTTCATGGTGAGTTAATATTGCAGAAGATAATGGTGTTTCCATGTTCACTACAGCACCTTCGGACATCCAGATGGATCATATCTAATGCTGCTAAAAAGCTGAGACACTGCATTTTTACCAGTTTTTTAACCCTCCGGTATCCGGGTGCACCTTTAAGGCACACTTTGCACTTTGTGTTAAAAAACTTAATATTATTTTTCACAATTTAAATAAAGGTTAGAATTCAAAAGTTGTTCATTTTTGCATGATCTTTTAAATTCTAGCCACCAGCTAAAATTTGCACATTATAAACAAAAGAAAATTACAAAACTAGCATCCGTCTCCCAAGTGTGCCTAAAACGCACTATTTCTTCCATTTGATATGTATGATTAGGGCTGACCTTGATTTACGAAAATAAAATCAAATTAGAGCAGAAAAATAAATCAATATATAATATTTAATAGTTTGATTTATAGGTGTGCATTTTTGGCACACTTGGTGACAGATGCTAGTATTTTTGAACATTGGACCTAGCGCCAAAAATAAAAATGCAAATTAACCAAAGTTGGAGTTAATCATTGACATATGCCAGGATGTAAAAATCAAATAATATGGGATCCACTTTTTATGTAGTATATTGAAAAAAAATAATTTTTTGTTTTTTGCATCAAAAAATGGTTTGTTTATATTACAAACACGGCATTTAAAGGGTGAAAAAATGTGACAATTATAGAGTATTTGGTATTTTTATTTACGGCTCAAGTTGATGAAATAGAAAAAAGTGTAAAAGAGCAAACTGTAAGAAAAATTTTTTGACATTATTCCACAAGTGTGCCAAAAAGGCACACTTGGTGCTTAGTAAGGGCCTTGGTGGATGGGATGCCAGAGGGTTAATGAAACATTTCAGATCAGTAGAAGCTTTTGATTGCTGGTGGTTGTTCAGGTCTTTGAGGGTTAAATATAACACACTTTATTTTTAGGATAAGAATTATTCACTTTTAACTGAGTAAAAAGTAAAGTGTTTAAACGAAGTATAAAAAATCCTAACAAATCAGCAGGCCAAATAATACTAATAATAATAGTTATAACAATAATAATAATAATCAGAAGAAGAAGAACAATTCAAACAATGCTGTTTTAGTTGTCTTTGCCTGTTTATTTGAACAAACTCAGAGAATCAACTCAATCAGGGAAAATATTTCACAAAGACAATAAATTAATATGAATGACACATGACAAAAACAAATAGTAGGTTTGGTCAGCACTGACAGATTTGTCTCCCACAGCCATGCAAAATTATAGCCCAGACACTCTTAACTTAACCATAAGGTCATACTCAAGTCAGATCTACATTACACTGCACTCTGTTTTCATTGTATATTAATATTGCTGACAGGCACAACAATATCACAACTGAACTGCCTGTGTGTTTGTGTGTTTAAATACATGTTGATGAATGAAATCCATACGCTCAGTCACAATGTGGAAAGGTGCATGAACTAACTTTAGATGTTGTTCTTCATTATATACCATTGAAATCTTTATTACCAACAAAGTGAAAAAGTGATACAAATATTAAAGGCAATGACCCAATAGTGAAATATCATCCCGATGACTGTTCAAATGTCTTTGCAAGTGTGAAGCAGACACTCGACAGTTAACAGTGTGTGTGACCTTAAATATTTTAAAAATGTAAAAAGAAATCCTATCAGCTGACCTTAGTTATTAGAGGAAAATGTCTGTTTTTTCTGATAATACAGAAAAGGGATTAAAATCTACAGTTATAACAATCTATCGTCAGATGACAAATGTTGAAGTGCCACATTTTTAATAAGATGTGATCCATGAGTTTTGATGTCCAGGTTTAGGCAGCTGTTGGAGCAGCATGGTGTCTCTGAATCTGCTTCAGTCCATCACTAAGATGACATCTTCTTCTCCATGCTGAAAGATTACAGACACAGACATACATAAACTTCTTTTGTTTTACTACATAAGCGGCATTTTATGTTTTTTCATAGTTTTTAAACTTAGCTCTTTTTTCCTGAATTCCAACAATAAGTAAATGTTGGCTGACAGTCTCTGATCTATACAGTGGAATAACTTATCAATCAAGGTGTGACAGAAAAATCCAATAATCAATTTCCAGACATGAGAGTTAAATAAGCGCCAGTCTCAGAAAAACAACAAACCAAATCTGTTGTTTGATACTGTAGAAGCATCGTGGATTCAGTGGACAGTGACCAACTACTTCTGTACATATGAATAGTTAACAAATAGCAACAATTATACATGAATCTAAACACAATTCTGATTATGTTTAATTTTTGCAATTAGATCCAAAATTCAACACAAAAATCAACAATTTGGATTTTTCTATAATTAGACAACTGTAGAAAATGATACACAGCCTCCACTGTGGGGGAAACACAACAGATGAAATCCGTTTTGATAAATGATGTTACAGACATTACTGTTTAATGACACAAAGCCCATTCACCTTGATAATTAAAAAAAGAAGAGTAAAAGTATGTCTTACTTGTATTTGATGAGACGACTTGCTTGGACTAACTGAGCTGACTCATTGGTCAAATGGCATGCAAACAGCAACCAGTTGCGGGGCTGCACTTTGTAGGCAAACCTCATGAAGAGCAGTGAGTAGCAGCACAGAGCTGAGAGGAGAGACAAAAGAATTCTTTACAGCCCTGCCGTCCAATATGATATTTACTAGACACTTCCTACTCTTACATAAACATGTAGTATAAGTATGTCACCTAGACTTATTGTCGACAAACAAGTGTGACCTAGAAAACTGAGACATAGCACCAAAGTGGTAGAAAAGAAATATATCTTTACAGAATCTATTTCAAATAATGTACAGGACACAATTCTAACACTTATAATGTGAAGTACAGCAGAAAAAGGTAAACATTATGTACATCTAAGTTTATCAGTGCATACTATGGGTCTGTGTGTCTTACCAAAGGTCATTCTGCCACTGATAATCTCAGGGCTCTTCTTCATGTCTGAGATGGCTGCAATAGGAAGTCCCCAGTTTGCCACAGGACCCCAGAAATGCTGCATAAAAACCATCACAAAGCAATCAATTAATTACACTGAGGCATGAGATGGCCATAGAAAACAATGAGAAAGGTAGACAGCAAGCACACAATTGTCAAAATACAAATAAATAATAATATAAATTCTATTATATCAAAACTATTTATATGAAAATATGACTACACTTAAGGAAATGAAACGCAAATACATCCAGTATGGCATTAACAGATACTCCAACACACAGCACCGTCAAATACAGTAGAACTGAGATAAAACAAAGAGACTGTCATGAATGAGGACAGATTTACTCACAAAAAAACAGAACTGGATTGACTGACAAAAGGTGACTACTTACAGTGCTGTGGGATGTTTTCATATCCAGACCAACATAGAAGAGAAGGAGGGACACATAAATAAGTTATGTTCTTTGAGAGATACTGTAAATTGGGTTACAGATCTGTTACTGACAATAATAAAAATCATGAGATGACATATCTGAAAAATTTTGAGAACCCTGATGAAGAAAATGTAGCCTCTTCTGTCTTCACATCACATCAGTGTTTGTAATAACGGACAGTGTTAGAGTGAAGTATTGTTAAAGTTTAACTTGCCCACACTCAGCTCACTTCCATATTATCCACAATACCTGCTTGAAAAATGAATGATTTCTGAATTTATGATGTGTACTATGAACCTTCTCATCTTCTCAAGTGTGATATGTTACATATTTTTATTTGCAGTTCAAGACAGTGAGACATTGTTCAAGTAGGGGAATGAAAAATGTACCACTGCAGCTAAACTTTGTTTGCGAAGATGTAAAGAATAATTTTCATGTAATCTTTCATTTAACCAGCAATCCAAAACCACATATATTTACTACCATATGATAAAGAAACGCATCGAATTCTCTCAGAAGGCTTACTTTTTCAGTCATCATTCACAATATTCAATTAGATCAGATAGTTGCAATTCTATTCATCACTCACACTCACATCTACTGTCCATTTTATTTCTGTATTTCCAGCAGATTAGAGTACCTTAAAAATGCAACCACCTTAAAGACCAGATGACGCATGTAAACATATTAACATGCGTCATCTGATTATGATTTTGCAGGTAAATATTGTCATATGAGACTAATCTGTGACAAGTGCACACATTTCACAAGAGCGTCATGTACACATTAACGAATCTCCTGACATGTCAACAAATAAAAGCGAAGGGCCATCATTCACCTTCACAAATTAATTTAGAGGTAAAATTCAACACTAAGTGTAACGTGATATTATTCGCAGGTAGCTCAAAATAGAATACAAACGAACTTAAGCAGACTAAGGAGCTCTTAGAGTTGGACAACATCTACAGAAACAAGTTAGCTTCCTCAGGGCTAACTAGCTTAAAAAAATAACCGCTACTTATGTATGATCAAGCGCCATAGCACAAAACTGTTAAAAAGGCAGTGAAGCCTGGTTATATTGGTGGAATAATGTAAAATTAAACTGTGCAAACAGTTAAACATTAGGTGACAGTCGTAAACTGAGTTAGTCACCCAAAGGCCAACTTGCTTACTACAGCATGTTTGCTAATATCGAAACGTAGCGACGTGTAACACATACCTCGTCAAATAATCCCTGAATTCTTTACTCTTCAGGTGATCAATAGCTTTCCGTGCAATTGTCCCCGCCATGGTTTGTGGTGTGTCTGCTGCAGGTAAGTGGAGCACCAGTGTTAGGTTGAAGGGCGACGGATTGTTCAGTACAGAGGACGACTGGTGGTCAAATTTAGACAAAACATTACGCTTTACGGCACTGTCGTAATCTCTCCACGGTATTGGGTGTAAAGTTGTGTTTTGTCACAGTATCACCACCAGTCGGCAGTGCATCAGAGTAGATATAAGGTTCAAGTAATGGTAGGACACTTCCCTATGGTCTGAGACATTTTAGTGTGAAAATGTGAACCCTTCATTATCTCTCAAATTACCAGGGGGTCGTAAAAAAGGCAACAGACGACCACGAGTTGGTGGAGCGTCTTAAATGAAGGCTTATAACACTTAAACCCGTATACTTAGGCTTAAAGTGTCACACAGTTACAGTGCACCACCTGCCGGCTAGTTTGATAATTACGGTCATGGCTTCAAACATAGATTAAGTTGTCCGCATTCTATACACACTCTACTTTTTACTTTCTTTCTTTCTTTCTTTGCTACTTATTAATTTCAATTTCGTTTCAGTTTCTTATTTACACATCTGCTATAGTGCCACAAGCCCAAATTCAAAATGTTCTGTAACAAATGAAATCAATTAATTTAATTTTTTTTATCTTTCATAAAATTCCCGGAAAACCAGCACATTTTCCAACCCAACATCAGAGGTTCAGCTCTCATTGAAGCTAAATGGGCTTTAAAATGGCTTTTGTGTTTTCTGAGAAAACAGCCAGTGACACCTGCTCCGTGTCCTGTGGCTGTCCTGTTTTAGACTTGGAGTCCGATCTGTGTGCTGTATTTCTATGTCCAGCTCGTGAACATGCTCAGTCGCGCTCACATGCGCGTTCCTTTCTGTCCGCGTGCCCGTGGATTACGGAGTGTCTCCACCGTGAGGGTTGCCAGCGTGAAGTGAAAATGCCATCAAAAATCATCTTTGAAGACGAATGTCAAGCCATGGAAGAAGAAGTGGACACCGGGTCGGACGTTAAAGTTGTGAAGGTGAGTAGATTCGGACGGTTTTACTTTGAATTCACTGAAAAAGTCGGTACGTCTGTTCCGACTTCTGCCATTTTAACAACATGTGGCGGAGCCTGGGGCTAACCGGCTAGCTAACTGTTTACACACACATGTTAATTGTCAACAAAATGGTATATACATATCCACAGTGACTGTATCAATAAACGATAATCAGTATAATGTATTGACTTAGACAGTGAACGTTAATATCTGCTGGTTTTAGGATCCATTGTTAACCTAGCTAGCTATGTAGCTTAGCTTATATATCACGTGGCATGCCCATGTGTTGTTAGATGTGCAAGTAAGACTGATCAATGCGTGGAAACTGTATTTGAGTAAAACGTACATCAATGTATAAAGACGGACATGTCTCAGGTGCATGTATTATAGTTATATACCTGAATTATGATTGTACTCAGGGCGCCACGTGATGACGTTTATCCAGCTGATCTGGTCAGCTGTTGAATACAAACAGAAAACAGAACTCACAACATGAGTTCATGATACAACTTTACCAGAATGGCAGGAATGTTTGTAATACTAGTTTTATTTGTAGTTCATCAGTTTGATAAATCCCATGGTCAACTTAAAGTAGGAATTTAATTGTTTATGTTAAAAGGCCAAGAATGCACAAACAGGCCTAGTTGCTACTACTTTCATTACAACAGCTAACAGTGCACTCATAAATGTTAATATAATGTTACATATGATATGTAAGGTTACAAGAATCAGTATAAGTTTTTAAGTGGTAGTTCAATAAGAGTAAAATAACGTATTTTGATGACTAAATACTGATGTGCAGAAATTAGTTAATAGTCAAAGCTGTAAGCACAGTGAACATCTTTATGTAAGAGATGACTAATTTTGATATAGGGTTGGAGGAAATTTGCGTTGTACTCCATGGAGACAAGTTATTACAGTGCTGTAAAAGTGTTTTGTTTATTTTAAATACATGGTGATTATGATTCAACCACTCCTTAGTTGGTCAGATTTTTTTCTTCCTCTTCTTATTATTGTCCATTTTGTTGTTGTTGTTATTATGCTTTTGGGTGGAAGAAACATATTAATGATGATGTCACGACTTATCAACTTGAGTCAGATTGATTATTCAACTTTTGATGTAAGTGTCTTTCATTCTGTAAGTTCAGACTAAATTATTTTAAGCTAACATAGAAATCTGGTTTAATTTGAAATAGAATTGTACAAATACTTCGGTTGTTAGTATTTAACTTTATTGAAATATTTCCTTCACTGTGTGTTTAAAATTTAGAATAAGATCAAGGAGGGCAAGAAGCTGAAGAAGAAGAAGCAGTCGGAGGATGTAACAGAGCAGGAAGACCCAGACTGTGAACCTCCAGCGCCAAAGAAGAAAAAGAAAAAGGACAAGCTAACAGCGGACCAAGTAAACGGACACATGGATGAGGCAGCAGATGTGAATGGAAACATTAAGAATGATGAAACACCAAAGCAGAAAAAGAAGAAGGACACAGAGGTCAGTGCTTTGTATGAGGAAGGCAGTGATTGACGTTATAATTGTTGTTATTGTTGTTATTGTCATAGTAGTGTTTCTTTGACTGTGAAAGTCAAATTTAGCTTTTGTCTGCCCATAGTGTAACCCTGTCTACAAACTTCATTTGTGTTTTTAGAAAAAAGAGAAAAAACAAAAAAAAGCAATTGCTGGGGAAGCAACCAACGGACATTCCTACCCAAACACCCCGGACCAGACACCGTCCCAATCTAGTGAAGACTCAGCCAGTGACAGCGAAAAAGAACCAGTAAGTCTCACACAGAGAGCAGGGCTGCATAATTAATCGAATCAGAATCGTAATATTTATCAGCCTGTGCCATTATATAATCTATTAATGATCCAGATTTTGTTTTTTCTAATTTCAGAAATATGAGATACAAAGTAAACAATGATATTTAGCAGGGAGTATTAGTGTGTTTAACATGCAAAATGGATGTTGCTTATTTTTGGTAGTTTTTTTAATGCTATCTAAAGGTTATGTGTTTTTGGGGAAAAAATATCAAGGTAAATGTCTATGCTGTACCTTGTCTTTGATAACCAAGCAAATAAACTCTATTTGAAATGGCAATCACAAATCATAATATTTCTCACTACAGTTACAAGATGACTTAGAGTTGTAATTTGTCCAACAAAAAGTAACTGGCCACACAAGCAGTGATATTAAAATCTCTTTTCAACAAGTGACTAATACTTGATTTAAGGTGCTTGTAATTATGGCCTACTGATAAGACAAAAACATTTTCATCCTCTCAGTGTAATAATAGATATACTACTATGTCTTCAAACACAGGAAAAACATGCAGTAAGAGAAAATAAATGTACTGAGTTTTTTATTTTTGAAATAAAAATGTAACTTGAAGGCATCATTTCATCCATGCACTGCCTTAGGAGATTTTCTCACCAAATTCAAAATATATCTCCTTATAGTGCGTCACGTGTCACATTTATTTCCTCTATTTGACAAGCTGTTAGATCTCTCCATATTAAATTAAAATGTAATATTGTTACCAACATATATTGTATTGCATTCCCCTTTTGAGATTGTTTCCGTGGCCCAACCCCAGCTGTAATAGATTCTGTAAGTAATAAATAAGAGGCTATAGTGACTGAGGTTAATTGAAATGCTGTTGGTATCCTGAGTCACTATGTACAAAGCACAGATAGTGCTTATTGTGTGTTCATGCCTGAACTGAAACAAATTTCTTGCAAAGTACAGTTTCATACAAAGTCAGTGCAAACATGAAATGCACACAGTGGCACTCAGCAAATGGAATACACCCAAACATGCATCTGTGAGTGAAAAATTCCCTTGGAGATTTGTTTTGCTTATCAGAGTTAAGATTCTCCAAGTCCAAGAGTCTGTGATGGACAGTTAGGTTTTTGTAGAAAATGGTGACTAGGGTGTTTACAGTGTCATAACATCACTAATCTGACATAAAGCGGTGAGTAAGTAAGTAATAAGAAGCTAAAGTTGTCTTTGAGTTTGGTGGGAACTCAGTGATAGCACTAGCCGTGAAAGGAAATATCAGTTTAACAGCTGCATGTACAGACTCTGTTTGTTTTGTGTTTTTATTTGTTTAGGAATTAACACCAGAGCAGAAGGAAGGAGCTTTCTCCAACTTCAGGATCTCCCCAGGCACAATTGCTAAACTACAAGGTAAACATTACAACATCAGCACGCATGAGTATCTTTCTTGTTCATTCTTTCCTCTCAGGATTAATTTTAGTTTTATTTCGGTGTGTTGTTTTTATCACCACAAAACCAGGGAAGAGAAAGGTGACACAGAGCCCATGCCACCTTTCCTTCTTGCCTGTGGTGCATCTTGCATGATATGAGGAACAAAATCACTTTTGCATATCAGTCCTGACTGAACAGCAATAAATAAAGTTCCTGCCAGGTTATTCACTCACCACGGGTCATAGCATTGCATCATTGTGCCTGAAAATGAGTGAAATGTAACAGATACACCTAGATGTTGTTTATCCATGGCTGCTGATTGGAGCCGGAGCCAATAAATACGTGACTACTGCACATTCATCTCACCTGGGAGTGAATGCTGATTGTTGCTGGCTGTACCTTTTCACACCGAAGACAAAGGCCAGATGTCAGTGTGTTTTTTGCCATGCAGTGTGAAATGAGTACCAGACTCTTTGTCACCACCCTGGCTGGAGGCCAACAGTGCTTTGGTAGATGTCCAATTACTGACATGCAACTGGTCTGACTTATTTTGATCAGACATGTGGAAAAATTAGTTTTAAGATGTAAATGTTTTGTGCCGAAAGGGTTAACAGTGAGATTCTGAGCTGCTGAGTTTCTTTAGGGCATATTAAATTACAAATCCTGTTGTCCCATTTTTTTCCCCTCCATCCCTTGCTCACTGTCACCTCTCTTTCTCTTTGTCTCACTCTCAGCTCGGGGAGTCTCCTACCTGTTTGACATTCAGGTGAAGACATTTAATCCTGTGTATGACGGGGAGGATGTAATTGCCCAAGCCCGAACAGGAACAGGGAAAACTTTCTCCTTTGCCATCCCGTTGGTGGAGAAGCTCCAGAAGGCTCAAGGGGAAATAATAAGAGGTCGTGCTCCAAAGGTACAGATGCACAGCAATTACTGTAAACAGCATCAGTCACAGGCCCAGAATCAGCCTCTGTCAGAATATATCTGTATGTCTAAGTGTTTTTTCTGTCTGTAGGTTTTGGTGTTGGCCCCAACCAGAGAGTTAGCCATCCAGGTCGCAAAGGACTTTAAAGACATCGCCAAGAGAGTGTCTATTGCCTGTTTCTATGGTGGCAGCTCATACAATCCACAGAGTACGTGTCACACACGCAAACCTAAGCAGCTCTTTCATGGAAATATTTTCTTCATTATGTAAATTGAACTTTTTGCAGAAAAGCTTTTTGGTGTTGTTGACGGGAATTACCTAAGCACATGTTAAAAAAAAAAAAAAACAACCTTAAATTGATCGTAGAATTTTCAATCTCAGTTTTTTGTTTTCCAAATGTGATTTACAGCTGCTCTTGACTAAATTTTCTTAACATTTTGCTATGATATTCACTAGACTAATGTCTGTCCATCTTTCCCTCTTTAGTTGATGCCATCCGTAACGGTATTGATATTTTGGTTGGAACCCCTGGCCGTATCAAAGACCATCTCCAGAACAATAAACTGGACCTTTCTAAGGTCAAACATGTTGTACTGGATGAAGTTGACCAAATGCTGGACATGGGATTTGCAGAGCAGGTTGAAGAGATTCTGGCTACATCTTATAACAGAGGTAAAGTGAATCTTTGTTGACTTGAAATTAAAATTTAACAATAAGTATTTTCTGTCCTCAGTATCTGCTCTTGTGTTTTTTGCCTGTATGCAGTAGAACTTTAGGTGTTGGGTCTGTGGAATGTGTTGTTCACAATGTAGCTGAGGAATCTGCGAAAATTGTTAAAAAAAGAAATATTAATGTCCATCATCGTGAGGATCTTTGTATTTTTCTCACATTGGTGCTAAGTGTTTGTGGACATTATCTTTCAGATGGCGACTCCAACCCACAGACTCTGCTGTTTTCAGCCACCTGCCCAGAGTGGGTCTATGATGTGGCCAAGAAATACATGAAGCCAGAGTGTAAACATGTCGACTTGATTGGCAAGAAAACTCAGAAGGCTGCAACAACTGTGGAAGTAAGTGTTTATCTGTGTGAAACAAACTGTCAGATAAGAGAGGTTTAAGATGCAATCATAGCAATCTTATTTCTCAAGGCTCAAGCAGAAATAGTTTAAGTATTTTACATTTCTACATGTTTTCTACATATTTCGCAGAAAAGTTGACATTTGTCTAAATCAGGAAAGGCCAATTGATTGATTTCTAGCAATAGCCTCTGTATTTGTTGTACAGCTTTTAGCTACTCTGATGTGGTATTTGATCGTTTATTCACTTTGTGTTGAGAGTTACTGATCTTAACTACTGAAACAGATTTAAGCTGCAGGAGGTGACTTCTGGGGAAAATACCCCCCTCCCCTTTTTTTTCTTTGTTTTTAATGCACAGCACACCTTCCCACAGCAGTTCTCTGTTCTTTGTCCATGTGAAAAGACTAAATATCATAGATATTAGAAGTATTATTGGACATAGTTTCACAGTGCTGTGGAAAGGTGAAACCTTTTATGAGCATCTGTGTTCAGTCAGAGAGTAGATCAGCAGAGTCCTGTGAAATTTTGACAATGATTATTAGTAATTGCATCTGTCTGTCACATTGCATGCCCTACCTAAAAGGTAATTGCAGAATTTTTTTAACATTATCACATTATCACTCGTAGACCTGGAAACAGCACAATAATAACTAACAAAGTTGACCTTGAACTTTAGAGTACAGTCAACTAAAGAGATAAGGTACAGAGACTGAGCAAGGCCTGATGGGTAGTGCTAAACCCTGCCTCTCCTATCATTGGGAAGTAGCTGCAGTTGTCAGGAAGCAAAATCTACACCATGGTATTCTTAATAAAAAAAACAAAGAAACCCCTCCTCTCTTCTCACCTCTATTCTCCATCCTGTCTCTCCTCTGTAGCATCTGGCCATCGCTTGTCATTGGTCGCAGCGTGCAGCCGTGATAGGTGACGTAATCCAGGTTTACAGCGGCAGCCATGGCAGAACCATCATCTTCTGTGAGACCAAGAAAGAGGCCAACGAGCTTTCCTTGAATGCATCCATCAAGCAGGTACACATGTGGATCTTCAGAAACGACTTGTTGCTTCACATTTGTTGTCAGAATAGATTACCATTAAACTGGTTTGTATTTATGAATTCCTTCATTGTGTTTTAATTCCTTTCTAAATATGCTTGCGTGTTTGTTTGCTTTCAGAGTGCACAGTCCCTTCATGGTGATATCCCTCAAAAACAGAGAGAGACGACACTGAAAGGTTTCAGGAATGGAGCCTTTGAAGTTCTGGTTGCAACCAATGTTGCAGCCCGTGGCTTGGATATCCCAGAAGTTGACCTTGTGGTCCAGTGTTCACCACCCAAGGTATGATCCATTTACAACAGTCAACAAGATTTTAAAGACTTGGAATTTTTTTATTGTACAGAGACAGTGGAGTCTCTTCTTTTAGTATGTAGATTTAATATTCTGTTTTAAAACAAGATTTGATTTGAATAAAACAGAAATTAAAGTATTAACATTTGAGTACATTAGAACAAGTGTTCTTAAAGTCATATCTCAAACACTTCTGTTTAATAAATAGAGCAGAACTGAGAAAGGTTAATTAAAAGATGAATTAACTTAACCTGGAAAATACGAACCCCACACATTTTCATTAACAGTGATGCATTGATGATAAATGTCATTTTTATTGTCTCTAAAGAGCCTCTTTGTGCTTGTATTCAGGATGTGGAGTCTTACATCCATCGCTCAGGGCGTACAGGCCGAGCAGGAAGAACTGGAGTTTGCATCTGTTTCTACCAGAGAAAAGAAGAGGACCAGCTGCGCTACGTTGAAAACAAAGCTGTAAGTGTCCGTTGCACTAAATCTTCACCCTTTCCTTGTGTTTATGGGTACACAGTTTAGTGAACACATGGGGCTCTTTGGTTCTGTGATTGTACTTGTGATGTTTTATTATTTATGAGACTAAAATGCCTTTAATGTTGTGTTAATCCAGTGCATCACATTCAGACGAGTTGGTGTTCCCACTGCCAATGATATCATCAAGTCATCAAGCAAGGACGCAGTCAGGTGGGTTTGTCTAGTGACTGTCAGTTTGAAACAGAATGAAGTCCATCGGCAACCAGTGTAAACATTGTATGTAATGTACTTTATTAATTAATGTTTTACCTGTAATTAACTATTTTTCTAACTTACCTGCTGTTCATGACTTAAATGGTGTGTTCATGAAACCAACCCCTGCTGAAGTTGTCTGGCAAACTGAAGCGGATTTCCTGTTTAGAAACATTGTAATTTTCCCATTTTCTTCCTTGATGTTTTCAGATTCTTGGACTCCGTTCCAGCTGCAGCTATTGGATACTTCAGAGAATCAGCTGAGAAGTTGATCGCAGAGAAAGGAGCAGTCGAAGCGCTGGCTGCAGCTCTGGCTCATATTTCTGGGGCTACAAGTCTAGAGCAGAGGTCACTGCTTAACTCTGACGCTGTGAGTTGTTTACATTGCTATATTAGCAATTCTGCCGTGTAACAGTAGCCGTATGTCGCCATCACATACAGCTCTACCCAACAATAGGCTTATAATGGAGTCACAGAAATGCATGATGACCACAACAGCAGGAGAGAAACTAAAACAAGGCTTGAAAAATATAAACTTGCTTAAAGTTTCCGATCAAACTTAATTATTTCATGTTTTTTTTGTTTTTGTTTTTTTTTTTTTGCACAGGGTTACACCACTCTTCAGTTGGTGTGTTCACAAGAGATGCACAATATGGGTTATGCCTGGAGAACAATCAAAGAACAGTTAGGAGAACAGATTGAGAACCACATTCACAGAATGACTTTCCTCAAAGACAAAACAGTAAGTACATATAAATGTTTACAGTAGGTGAACATATGCTGAAGTGTACAGATAAATGAAAAAATATACAATGCAAATACTACACATCACTATATTGTTGATGCATTTTTATTTTAAATGTCACTATTGTACAACATTGTAAGCTGAGCTGCTTTTTCACAAAAAAGGCCAAAGTTTCACATAAATTCAATAGTGGGCAAATCCAGCAAAAAATGGAAAATATCTATAGGTAAATGAAAAGGCAATTTGAGAACATATTTAAAAAAAAAAAAAAAAAAAACTAATTCTGCAGTATGTTATTCGAATGCAGCTACTACAGTCACACTCATAGGACACAATAAGGTTCACAAAAGTCAATGTTATATTTTTCTTGTGTTAGTTTTTATTTTTGATGGAAGTAGGCATGACTTGTTTTAAAAAGCACCACAACATCTCTTTTTTTATTTTTTAACAGGGTGTTTGTTTCGATGTCCCAGCTGACAAAGTCAAGGAGATTCAGGTAAGAGCAGCAGCAGAGAACAAGATCAATTCTGACACGCTGAAGTGACAGTCTGTGGCAGTCCTAACTCCTTCTCACCTCACTGGATTGTTCCAACAGGAGACCTGGAAGGATGGTCGCCGCTGGCAACTGACTGTCGCCACAGAACTCCCAGAGCTGGAAGAGAAGCAGTTCAGTAACCGTGGCAACAGAGGGTTCGGCAATGGTAACCGTGGCGACAGAGCAGGAGGATTCAGAGGTGGAAGGGGCCGAAGTTTCGGGGGAAATGGTGGCCGGGGAAACGGTGGCCGTGGCAACGGGTTCCGGAACGGCAGTGGGAGCTATGGCAACAACAGAGGACACAAACGCAGCTTCAGCCAAGCTTTTGATTATTGATGTGACTGATGAGACTTGCTGTCACGCTTCTGAGCTGGCACAGGCTTTCATTGGCTGTCAGTGAGAGGAATTACTGAATGGCCAAGGGGAAAAATTCACCACCATTGTTGTTCACTGGCACAACTGTTCATATAAGGCATAGTTGATGACCAAAATACGTCCTCTAATTATTACGTTAAAATATGGATCAAGATTTGTTTGAAAATAGTCTTTTTCAAAGGGTCTGAGGTCTTTTTTAGTATAAACACTTGCCACAGACGGTCATTTTATATTGTCTGATGCGTGCTTCTTTTCGATAACACATTAGCTCAAACTCCTGAAGTGATATATTCTCAAAGACTTAAATATACTTTATTAATTGTGGCATTATTAATTTACTGTACTTCAATTGGCAAAGGATTGGATAGAAAAAATCAGATACAAATCAACCTGCAGGTAAAGTTGAGCATTATGGGACAAAAAAGAAAGCATGAATATGTCATTTAATGAGTTCGTGCTAAAATGTTCTCTTTTTTTATATACTGGGTGTTTGGGGAACAGTGGCAGTAATTAGACTGTTAAACGGTCAGATTCAGTAATTACTAAATATGCCACTTATTAGGAGTACAGGTGAGGGAGGCCCACAGCACTTCAGACGGTGTCTCTGAATACACTATATCTGCTGTGCATTCATAAACCAGCAGGGGTCTCCATGAGCACAGTCTTCACAGCTGAGCTCAGTGACGGTTTGGTGCCTTTACCCTCAGCTCCTACCTCTCTCCAGACATGTTGGATGATTGCTTTGCAATTGCCTTTATTTAATACCTGTGTCTACTGCATTCATTCATTTGAATGAAGTGAATTATTCATTAAAAAGGTCAACCTGGGCTGTGTGTTCTTATTTAAGGAGTGTTCAATAACTACAATTTACAAGTAAAAATGTTGGTCTATGAGACAATACAGCAGTTAGTGTGTGAAAATCACAGATCAACTTGAGATCTGTGGCTTTAAGAGAATATGTGTGAGTGAAAATAAGTTGACGGGCAGTCGAACTGGTCAAAACACATCACACTACTGCAAGACAGTTGAGTGGTTAAAAACCCAGCAATTAGAAAATGTACAAAACTGATGCATTTTTTTTTCTGAGATTCATATGTTTATTTTAAGAATATGAATAGACTTCCTGGCAAAAAACCCAACATTCAGATTAATGTTGACATTTTTATACATAATTGCACTAATATATTTACAACAAAAGTACCAGGAAAAGGTCAGAAATTTAATTTAAATACATTTTTTTTTTAGTAACGAATGCATTTTTAGTTGAAGACTGCAGTGCAAATAAAGCATTAAATATTTCTTCACAGAGCTGATACTGTTAAGCGCTGTGCAGTGTATTTAAGTTAAAAGTGATCAACCACCTCTGGAATACAGATATTTTCAAGAAAAATTAGCAGTTTATAAACTACAATTACAATTAAACAAAACAAAACTACAAAATACAATTCTACACAGACAAATAACACCGATGTACTTAATGTCTGATAAATTTGTAATACTTTAAAGCTATGCATACTCTATTGTATTATTAATTAGGTGAACTGTTAATATATTTAGACTTCAGGCCTTATTTACTATTGCATAATGGGATGTCGATTTGTTTACACATACAGGTTAGTTTTAGTGATTATCTGACTGGGTTTATCGACTAATCGCTGTTCATAATGTGTCCGTTGACATAATGCAGGTCTTCCAGTTCCAGAACAGGACTGTCCTCTTCATCATCCTAAACAGAAAGACACACAATGTTATTAAAAAAAAACCAGAAATCAATGAATGAGTCGATGAGAAATGAACAGACCTCCCAAGATTTTGCTGATCATAATGAAAATTTAGAATGACGTCTTTTTGCTGTTACTAAACTTCTGTAGTTTTTTTGTTTTTTTCTGGGAGGCTGACATTAAGACATCTGAAATATCAAATCACTATAAAACATGCTGCTTTTTCCACACAAGATTGAAGTCAGTTCAACCATATTAGGTCTAAAACTAGTCTATAATGACATATGTCAGTGGTGTATTGTAACTATACACACCAACAAATCTGAAATCTGGAATGTTAAATATTTCCATTTTCTGCTCCTTTATGGTTTTCTGCTCCACTACGTTTCAGAGACAAATATTGTCCAGTATATTTTACCACCTCTATATTTGTCTGGCAGCTTTATTCACTTTTCATTATGGTTTTTGATCCACTTCCAGTCCAGTTAAAACTATATACATTTCCAAATGTGCTGATTTTAATGTCTGTGATAAACTGAATGATGAAGATGTTCCCTTAAGAATTAATCAAATTCCCCTTCCTCAGCATAAAGGATTGAAATAGACTTTTGGAACAAGAGAAGGAATTGACAGAAAGCTTCTGAGCTCATGAAAAGTTGAGTTTTGTGCTTCTCATTGGACAGTAACTCTACAAACCCAAGAGTTAAATCAGAAAATGAGTAAAATATACCTCATCTTTGGAAGTGCTTTTACATAATTTTACAGTTTTGTTACTCTTTGTCATATGCTATTTTGTTTTTTGGTGCTAGGCTATAGTTCCGAATGATATTTTAGTAAAACCTGTGAAGTATAATATGGGTGCTTCTATGAAACTGGTCCCTAAAAACAGGGCTAAAACTTCCAACCAGATGCTGACTAATGTTATGAAGCAAGTTTGGAAGCACTTCAGGTCTATTTTAAAAAATAAATATTTACTGAGATAAAAAAAAAAGAAACTATTTTTCAGATAAAACACATTTTTATATTAATTTGATACAGTTTTTTAATATAAAAATCCGCATGTCACATGGTAAAAAGGACACGCAAATGACACGCTACTATTTTTTTTTTTTTTACTATCTTTTTATTCTCTCAAAGATACATTTTGGGAATTGAACTATTCATCCAAGGCAGAGTGTTTCACAAAAAAGACCACTGTTGCAAAATCACTAGCGATTTATATGCGTTTAAATGGGCAGTTTCTGCATGTAATGTGAGTGGACACGATGGGTTACACTTGAAACCTGGTATGAGACTGCCGATTCATGAAAAACCTGCATGTCCGGATTAGAAAAACCACTAGGATCATCAAATTTAACACAGTGTCTTTATTTATATAAGACCATTTCAAGCCATGGTTTCCAGATCAAATGCACTGACACCAAGGTCATTTTTCATGTCCCAATTTTTGGCCCCAATATTTTATTAAAAATTCATTAATTTTGGGATGGCTCGGAGCAAGAGTATAATTTTTTTGCATTTATCTGAGGTCATCATCAGGTACATCCTCAGGGCAAATATGTCTGAATTTTTCTTTTATTATTGGGTCTAAAAAGCTGGAAAAGTGCCAGGTACCAAAATGAACCCAGTTCCATAGAAGCACCCATTTACACTAGGTAACTTTAAAAACACACAATGTTTGTACACTTGTGAGTACAACTGTCATAAATTGTTCTGTGGTTTAGAAAAAGCGCAATCAGGCAGAAAAACAGTATATTGTGTGTCTGAGAAGCTGTTTGGAGCATCTTAGTACATGTTATGACCATTGTAGCAAATGTTTCAATGTGCTTTTTTAAAGTTGCTTAGTGTATATATACTTTTTTATCTTGTGTGCTGCGTGTCCTATTTTATTATTGACTGCAGGTACAAAAATACATCTTATCTCATCTTACCTTACCTTACCTTACCTTACCTTACCTTATCTTATCTTATCTTATCTTATCTTATCTTAATATACAGTCACAGAAATGAAAGTGTCTTTTCATTCGTGAAACGGCGCCCTCTCAATCATAAATTTATCCACCTCACTCTCCTGAGACAAAACACGAATGAAATTGGCATAAAATCATGAAACAACTTCCAAACTCCTGTCAGCTTAAATCACCACAAACTGAAACTCAACATCTCACTGTTTTACAAAAGAACCATGCAGCAGCAGAGCGATTTTTCTGCCATTATGGACTGAAAGTGGTCTTGAAAAAGCCCCACAGTTTCATTTTTTTTGCTGTCTACACTATTTACTACTGAGAAGTGAATCTACTTTTGTTTAATGGCTCCATCGGAATGTATCCGTGGAGCTGCACCTCTGCTTTTTTGGATTGAAAGCAGATGTCAAAAAAAAAAAAAAAAAAAAAGCACCAGAGAGCACCAGAGATAATCATATTCATGTTCTTAAGCCTGATGTTTGACTATTTTTATCATATGATGCCGTTTCTTTTCCCTTTTTATCCTACCTTATTTGGATTAGCTATTGATCTTACTGATATTTTGTTTTCTTTTTATGACTGTTGTTAATTATTTGTATTGTAATTCTACATTTTGCTTGTTTTAGTGTTTTTTCCCAATTTTTTAAAATTTAAGCTGTGTTCATTACTGGTTAATTTTTGATACTATTGCACTTATCAGGACAAATGAATGCTCACCTAAGCCTATGTCAGACTATTACAACATTTACCATATGTTTGTGGAAGACTTTAGGCATACTGGTGGGAGGTTTGGGGGTTCTGCGCTACAGAATATACCATAGTTTTTGAACGTACATTATTATTATTATTATTATTATTATTATTATTATTATTATTATCATATGACACAAAATTGGGAATAGCAGGAGCAAATAATAACAACTGGACCAACCACAAACTTTGGGAAATGTGACTCTTCTTCTAATTCAACATATTGACAGTGTCTGACTTTGCTTACATCCTGTGCAGGACAATCCATTGTGTTATTTTTATAATTTGCATAGTTACTGATCTTTTTCATCTTTCCTTTCTATCTGTGCTGTGTGTTAGTGATACGCTTTCATAACTTGCTGCATTTTTCAGGAGCCAGCTGTTAACAGTTTTTTAGGTGTCTCCTGTTATAAATATTTTTTTCAGAAATCATCCTGTTCATACATTCAATAAAAACAGCTGACTGTACTTTAAAAACAATTATGAGTATATATCAAAGCCAGAAAAATAATATATTTGTGAGAACATAAGTAAATAGAGTAAAAAAAAAAATATTAAAAAAAAGGTCATATTTAACCCCGCCTTCGCCCCTATGTAGCTGGGATAGGCTCCAAGCGACCCCCGTGACCCTAGTGAGGATAAAGCGGGTTCAGAAAATGAATGAATGAATGAATCATATTTAACAGCCTTTTAAAGAGAACTGTAACAGTTAATTTAGGTAAATTAATGAAAATCATAAGTCATAGATCTGTATATGTGCATTTCTGAAAAAAATAAATAACTGTGTAGAGTTAGAGCACTTAACCCATAAAGACCCAGTGCTATTTTTGTGGCAGTTCCTAAATATTTTTTCTCTATATTTAACTTGTCTTAAGTGATTTATCATTATTTATTATGACAATATCCTCTGTATTTTGTCTTTTTTCAGTGAACATCAGATATATTCCTATATTTAATTTACTGGTCATGTAGATGTTCATAAAAGTGACTTTTTCAGTAAAATCTATCATTAATTGAACACAAACCCAGTGTGTTCATCTACTGTCATTTATGAAACTTCATGGGTTTTACTAGTGAATCTGACTACGGAGCCTCTGAACATCCAAATGGGTCATATCTGATGACCATGAAAAGATGACAAACTGTATTTTACACCAGTTATTTACATGTATTGATAGGATTAGTGGATCAGGAGGTATTAGACAGTTTATATCAGTAGATGGTTTTGGTCGTCAGTGGCTGTTAGAGTCTTTATGGATTAAATGTGTGTATTTTTGAAAAATCCCTTGTCTTCTTTATGATAAGTTACACCAGTGACTTTTCCTTGAAGACCTTCTTGCCGTGCTTTGTTTATGCTCATACTTTATACATCATCGTACTCATAGTTTTTGTTTACGTCTCACTGACACTGCTTTGCTTCTGTTAAATTTACATGTAGATGCATTCTAGTGTGACTGTATCATATGTAAATATGCTAATGTTGCAGAATGTGTCATTCTCGCTGGGGTTTGCGTAGCTCTGCATGTTGTCCTTGATTTAATTCAGAGTTTCCTCTTGTTTTACAAGTGCACAACTTCAGTTTACAGTGAACTGGAAAACTCGGGCCGGTGGTTCTCGAGTTTACAGCGTCTGCTCGAGCTGATGCTTAAGAACCAAAGTGTTTGAGTGTATGTAAATCTCTGGGATCTGACAGTGCTGCCAATTAAAACTGCACTATATATTGTGTATATGCATTTGAGTGTATTGTTGCTCACCTCAAGTTTTTCTTTGTAATTCTTCTCTGAGCTGCGATAGGACATGACATGGATGAAAGTGTAGACTCTGGAAACAAAGAAGCACAAATATTTAACAAAATACATGAAGAAAATAATGTACAACACAATTTCTCAGGATATATCACAAGCTTTAAGAGACGAACATATAAACCAGTATTTCCTTTCTCATACTGAGGTAGAATATTGACAACCGTGGATGTACCACTAAATTAGACTTGCAGTGTTAAACATGTATGAAGTATTTATGTATCGGTTTTGATGTGAGTCTGTGAACGTGCAAATATAGATAAAAAAAAAAAAAGAAGAAGCAAAAATAAAAGCTAAGCATTAATATGAGGTGATGGTGTGGTGGGTGCAGAATGTGCATCTGTACCTGTGATACAACATGGCAAGGAACTGGATAAGGAGAAGAATGGCAAAAGACAGCAGGAACATCAAACTGAGAGGCTCCACCTGTCAACACAATGATGACACTGACAGTTATGGCGATTACATTAACCAGATGTCTGCCAGCAGAACTGACAGGCATTCACAAATATGTCACAGTCGTCCTTTAACTACATCTCCAGCGTTGGAGCGAACATATCTAAGGCTGCCTGTCTGTGCGTCTGTCCCAACCTTGAGAACCTCTCCAGATAAAGTTCCGTTTGTATAGTATTTAGGGATTTTGATGCTGATGACGTCGTTTCCAATGGCCTGCAGGAAGAATGTAGCTACCACCCACAGGACGTTGATGATGAAATACAGGAAGACTGCCTGTGGCGAGAAGACGGGGTTTATTGGTTTTAGAACATTTAGTCAGAAGATTTAATGAGAAGTGTAAGAAAGCAAACAAAAAATATTAACATTTTGGTCCATGAAAGATCTTCACTGTCATTCATATTCACTCTGAACATCCAAACATTTATTCAAAATCTGATTAAATCCTCATAAATTGGCCTGAAATCATTAGAGAATATTTTCCTTTCACTAGTCAACCCTATGCTGAATTTTTAAGTAGATTAAACACTTTCTGTAACAGGCTTTTAGGTTGGAGTTAATGGGATTAAAGGGATATTTTTTCCTCTCGTTCTCAGTTTTACTTCATTTAACCTATATTTAACCAGGAAGAGAATACATTTTTCAGGGCAGACCTGGTAAACTAGTTGCACAAACATGACCAAAGTGTACAGAATACAATACAGACAAAAACAACAGATAAAAGTAAGGATGAGAAAGCAAAAGGAAAGTCAATATATGAAGGTTGTCTCTTCAGAATATGCAGATATCTCACCTTGTTGCGTAGAGACTTTAGTTCCCTGGTGACCTCCTCTAGATGGGCCTTAGTATCTACGATTGGTGTCAAGTAGCGATCCAGTAACTTAATCCAGAAATCATTCTCACCCTAAATACACACATAGAAAAAATTAAATAAAGCAAATAGACGCCCAAGACACCCATTCAGGTAACCAAATGTAAAATACAGTCACAATCTTCCCCTTCTGTTCTTGAGTTATTACATTAGATATTAACCAGCAGTATTCTGATGGTATATAATGCTATCACAGTGAAGTCGTCTTTTTAGCTTTTGGATAGAAGTGTCATCTTTTGTTCATTTCATCCACTTTGGTGCTACCTGGTGTATGAATTGGTGATAAAAACATATTTTCTAAAGTCATATTTCCATTCTTTACAATTTATCCTTGAGTCCAAAGGAACATTTCAGGTTAATCTAAGGAAATTCCTTGGTGTTCCTGAGTTAACTCTAAAAAACCCAAAACATAATGCCAAGGGTCATCCCAAACTCCCAAACATTCAGTCTGTGTGTGTGTTTTTTAACATATCTATATTAGTATCATCATAGTAAAGTAAAACTAAGGATTTCCAAACACTTTCCATTTTCCCCATCATGCCTCCTTCAGTCGCTGTAGTTCTACCTTTTCTTAGACTCACTTAAGTGACTATTTCTTTGTACAGAGGAATATTTTCAGCTCTCCAGCCAACCCTGACTAGTTCCTCCAAACTGTTGTGAAGGATTTACTCCTCACAGAGCTGAATCAGCATCTTACCTCGTCGAGTCTCTGCACTTGAGGGGCAGTGAGTGTTTTCTCAATGGCTAGCTTAACTCTTTTCTCCAGTCTCTTCATGTTATTGGCCTTGAGGATGTGCCGAGCCTGGGAGATTATGAAAGACAGTTACTTATTAATTTCTTGTCTTCAGAAGCTCTTATGTTGTGCTTTGATCAAATTAAAAGCTTGGGGTGTTGTATAATAAAAAAGAAGTGACTATTTCCATCCTTTTTACCTGTGTGGCCAGTGTATTCTGAAGCAATTCCAGCTGGGTTTGTTCCAGAACATCTTCAGGTCCCACGTCACTTAGCTCTCTATTAAGAGTGTCCGTTAACATTAATACCAACTCCTCACGCAGGTCATCCTCACATCTTAGACGGAGGGAGGATCTGAGAACAATAACACAAAACAACTCAGTTGCAGCTCCAATAACTTGTTCTGGTATATTTCAAGTTATGATATGTAGAATATAAACTGTCCAGCCAAAATCAAGTCACCACCTGGATTTAACAAAGAGTCCGATCAAGCGATAACACATGGATGTATTTCATGTTTAACAGTCTCTGTCATGTAAGCAGAGTAACTTATATGCATGTATTATACATGGGTGTTTCTGTGAAACTGGTCAGAACATGGGAGCTAAAAATTCAAACCAGATGTAGACTAATGTTACGAAGCAAGTTTGGAAGCATTTTGGGTCTATTTTAAAAAAAATCTTTACTGAGATAAAAGAGAAACTATTTTTCAGATAAAACACATATTTATGTTATTTTACATTAAATTTAAGACAAAAATCTGTGTAACACGGTCAAAAGGACATGAAAATTATGCACTTCTATTTTTTTAATATCTCTTTATTCTCTCACAGGTACATTTTGGGAATTGAACTAATTATGCAAGGCAGAATGTTACACAAAAATGGCCGCTGTTACAAAATCATTCGCCATTTATATGTGTTTAAATGGGCAGGTTCTGCATGTAACACAAGTGGACACAAAGGGTTACGCACAAAACCTGGAATGAGACTGAGACTCATGAAAAACCCACATGTCAGGATTAGAAAAACCACTACAATCATCAAATTGAACACAATGTCTTTATTTATAGTGGTATATAAGACCATTTACAGCCATGTTTTCCAGATCAAATGCACTGACATCTAGGTAACTTTTCATGTCCCAATTCTGGTCCTACTTTTGGCCCCAATGTTTTATTAAAAATTCATTAATTTTGGGATGGCTCAGAGCAAGAGTATAATTTTTTTTGCATTTATCTGAGGTCATCATTAGGTACACCCTGGGGGGAAATATGTCTAAATTTCTCTTTTATTATTGGGTCTAAAAAGCTAGTAAAGTGCCAGGTACCAAAATGAACCCAGTTTCATAGCAGCACCCACATATTTTATTATTTACACTAAATAATGCAAAATGCATTGGATAACATCATAATAAATGGTGATAAATCACTTTAAGAAAGGTTAAAAAGAGAGAAAAATTCATTTAGGAGCTGCCGTAAAAGTTGCACTGGGTCTTTATGGGTTAAACTGTCAAAACAAAGACCCACATGGATTTAACTAAGCATGTTTCAGTATGTTCTTTAGCCTTAACTGATGCAGAGAATAGCTTCTCAGTTCTTAACCATCACTTTACTAAAGACCATAAAGAGTAGATTGTGTTTCACTGGAAAAAAGGTCATGCGGTCTGATGAGTCCAAAGTGACACTGTTCCAGAGTGATGAGTAGATGAAATGATTACCCATCATGCCTAGGGTCTACAGTACAAGCCTGTGGGGGCAGTGTTATGGTCTGGGCTTGCTTCAGTTGGTGTTATGTGTCCAAAAAAATTATGGAGATAAATGTTTTGATGTTGCATAATGTTATCGAAATTATCAAAGCTAAAGTGGATCCACCCAAATATTTGAAATGGGGGGGGGGTTGGCCTGGCTGTGTATTTTGCTGAAAATAGTTAATAGTTACTACTGAAACTAATTTCAAACATGACAAACCTCTACTATATACATAAGTAGTCACTGCCAGCATTCATTTCAATCTGTGCTATGTTGTTATCCTCGCCTGACATGTTAATTATTTACCGTATTTGTTCTTGTAGGTTTCTCTTCATGTTTGCATAAGTCAGCTTCTTCAGAAATTCTTCTTGAACTGGCATCACCCATTCTACATGTACACAAATAACAGGACATTAAGACACAAACTTACAGCTCAGTGTGAAATATTCAGGATAAATACACATATAAAGTGCTGCTCACCACTGATGGGAAGCATCTCCATATTATCAGGGTCATTGATCATGTTGTCATCATCTTCTTCATTATCATCATCTTCGCTATCATCTTCATCATCATTGTCAATATTCTCATTAAACTTGTCGGTCAGGTTTCGTTTTTCCATGCTTTTATCTCTGCAAAGAGGCACACACTCAATTATACACATTTTGAGGCGCATCATAACCCCAAACTAGAAGTAGCCACGACTTTATGGAAAATACAAATTAAAAGATAATGCAGCAATATTAATTAGTGTGACTCATCTTTCATTGTAGACAGTATGAATATATTACATTTTTTGCCTGCTGAAATTCACTTAATTTGTAACTATACATCCATTCCTCACATTCAGATATATAATGCATTCAAGAAAAAAAAAATCACAATACTTCAAGACATTTACGGACTGGAAACACCAAGAAATGAAAGGCTTTAGGTGAAATTTTATCCCATTCTGTATGGAGTTAAGTTTTAACAGTACAGGGTCTTTGTTATCACATATTTTTTTCAATGTTTTATGTACAGAATACAGAAAATACCTAATGTGATTGAAAGCCACTTTAGGATTTTTTGTACCATACCCATCAGGTTTGTCAGTAGGAAGTTTCTTGGCGTCTTCCACAGCTGGTTCCTGTGTGACACTGGGACTGACTAGATTCTCTGGATTCGAGGCCGTCTGTTGAGATGTTCCCTGATCAGAGGTTGGGTGGGGAGGGGCTTGATTCACAAATTGGCTTGTGATCTGGTGAAGCATCTCTGTTTCCTGGGTTATCTATATAAGAAGAGGACATGGTAAGATAATTTACCTTCGTAACATGTTTCATGTGTAATATCAACAATGGGATACTTGCAACCTAACCATATGTAGAGGTGACAATGGGGTATTTATAATATAATCACATGCAAACAAACCCTAATCAAGTTTTGCTTGGGGGCTGCCTTGGTCCCCCTGTGAAGTGTAAGGTATACTCAGTGCCAATGAAAACGCAACACTTGAAGATTCTTATATTTTTTTAAATCGATGAGGATTTTTATTCCATAAGCTCTTTGGAATTAATCATAGGCCATTTCTATACAGTAAAAATAAAAAATCACATCCAAATTTGTTGGCAAAAAATAAGGATAAAGAAAGAAACTCAAGGACCCCCAAAACCAAAAGTCACAAAGCGGTCCCGGAGGTGCTGCAGCTCAATGTAGCGATCCTGCTGTGGCGTGGTCACACGTGCTCGTCCAGGGCGAAGTCTGTCTGCAGTTGAGCCAGTTTCTTCATGCCTCTATTGCATCCTGACTATGGTGGACACATTGCATCCAAAACAGCACGCCACCTGCTGAGCAGAGATTCCGGCCTCCAGGAGCCCCATAGCATGGCACCTTTGGTCACGTGTCAGTCTAGGCATCGCTGAATTATTGCAAATGATTTTGGTGCTTTTCAGCTTGCCTTTATATAAAGAACATGACCACTCCTTAACTGACCACAATTCCTTAAGTTGAGCAGTTCATTGCTGAGCAATGAGAAAAACAAGTCTTATGAATGCAGACAATAGCATGACAATAGCTCAACCCGTCTCAGGTTGTTAAGAAATTGTCTGGGATTATTTTATACAGGTGAAACTTAAACATATTGATGCAGCTCAGGAACAATAAAACACATCCAAGTGTTGTGTTTTCATTGGCACTGAGTATATAAATAATGTCCTCTAGAGATCATATAGACAAGGTAAATATTACAAAGAATGTGAGTTAATGTATGGGTTCCAGATGTTTGGACTAAGGAATTCACAAGGAGATGTTGGGACCTTCATTCATTCATTCATTCATTCATTCATTCATTCATTCATGTTGTTTTCAGCCTCTCTCATGACAATACCTGTATCTTCATGTCCCAGCAACACAGTTTACAGTTTCTGTCACACATAACATTATGGTTCTTCTTTGCTTCTCCCTCTCCCCTGACAGGCAGAAAAAAAGGTTAAGGTTAGAAAAAGAAAAAGAAGGTTATTGAATTGGAAACACGATTGGGCATAATCAAAGCGGATTTCATTCTACCTTTTATCGGCCAGAAAAGTGCATAACGTGTTATTGAAAATATGGCAGAAAATGGGCTGATGAAAAGATTTGGTCAGTCACTTTTTGTATCTATCCAGTGTAATCATGGTCATCATGCCAATGTGATGGATGCAAGCTAGCTTTGGAGAGCAGATTCCACATACAACTCTTTCAAAGCATTCTTGTGTTATTTGGGTTGTATAAGCCATCAATGCTGCCTGTTATTTTGCTGCAATTTTACTGCCACACAACTCCCTTGAATGCTGCATTGACACAAGCTGCTACTGCTGCTGCTCTTAAAGAATTTCAAACGCTTCATGTCCACACCCGCATCCAGGCCTGGAGTGGCTAATCGGGAGATTCAGGAGGATTCTTGATGGATCGGCTCATGTCAATCTCGAGTTTGGGTCGGTTGGATGGGAAAAATAATTTTGACACTTATCTGTCACTTTTCTAATCTTCTTGCATTCATTCTTCATTCATCTGACAGCGCAGACCCTACATCGCAGTAGGTTAGATGGGTTCTACCATCTGAGGGAAATGTTTAAGTTAGCTGGGCCTATGAGTTGTCTTTTCTGGAGCGGTAAAATCAAATATAGCAAATATAGCACCAAGCGCCAGTGGGTGGTGACAGAGGGCAGGAAGAGGCCAGGTGGAGCCAAAAAGGCCAGATTAAAGAAAAGAAAAGCGTTGGAAGAAGATGCTGCCAAATGTGCAAAATGAACAGACCTGTTTTCTAGACGACAGACCCCAGGTGTAGCCAGTAAAAACAGATATGGACTTAATTTTATAGTGCCAGTGTATAAGGCTATTGCGCAAAGTTTGTAATGTACTTAGCGTAATTTATTTTGTAGAGCCCAATACATAACATTAATCACAAATATCCAGTTTCAAGCTGAAAATAATAAATGTAATTTAGAAGTGTAATATATTAAATTAATGTCAACCTAACAATAGAGCATCTCTCTGCTGGGAAGAAAAATGCCATTTCAAATTATTTCAATTTCAACTTATTGCTCCTGTACAAAGGTAAATGTATTTTCATCTTTATTATATTTTTTACCTTATAAATCTTTATCTGATTTAAATTTGAATTAAACATATTATTAAAGTGAAATATTTTCTGTTAACTCACCAACATATCCCTGAATTTATTACGCAATAAAAAGGCACTGTAAAAGCTAGCTGCTGTTTCATTTATTCAAATTCCTCCTCTATGGAAAAAGTGGGCAGGTTTGGGCATGAAACTCCTGGTCTAAAAAAGGGCTCCACTCCTGCCCTGCCTGCATCCATCTGTAGTGTCTGAGTTTATGTTTCCCGAAGGGGAGACCGGGGCCTATTACTGTCACTCCCCACACCCTGCTGTGCTGAGCTTCTTTGTGTAAATTAACAAGGCCTTGTCAGACATCAGTACTCTACATGTTTTACATTCATGTAGTGGTTCATGCTTGAGTTGGTTGACTGAAATATACAATATATGTACATTTGACTTCTGCCCTTTTTGCATCATCCTTTTTGCTCTTCCTCCTTGTTTATGGCTTTTAGAGAAACTACTGAAGTGAAGTGATACAAAGATTCACTGATTATTTAAATTAAATATGATTTTTCTAGCGTTAGGTGACAGTACTTATAAAGCTCATTTCATTACTTGTTGGATTCCCTTGTTCCCCAGGACACAATGTGCATGTTAACCAGTGAGTAGATGGTCAGTAGGAGGTATCCACTGGGGATGCAGATGAAGTACATCAGACCATAGACGATCATCCCTGGGGAGAAGAAAAAACATAACGTACAACATTATGTTAAGAGTTGAAGGTGGTTCATGAAATACGTTCATTGAACCACCTGCAACTGTAATTTTGATTTTGTGTGTAATTATATGATACGATGCATTTTCTATGGCATCGTTAATGTGATCCACATTCATTTCCATCCACATATTGCATTAATTTTTCACCAAGGTCTTGTAATTACTGATGGAATGTCAGCCCACTGTGTATAGTCTCCTCCATTCCATCCCAAAGATTCTCAGTGGGGTTCAGGTCTGGATTCTGTGGTCACCAATCAACTTTTGAAAATGACATCTCATGCTCCTTGAACCATTCTTTCACTATCTGAGCCTGATCAATCCTGATATTGTTATCTTGGAATATGTCATCAGCGAAGAAAAAAAAAACACTGATGTTCAAACCTGGTCATTCAATTTATTCAGGTTGAGATGACCTAATATTTTGGACACATACAGTTACTGAACCTTATGCTTTCTATCAGGTTAAAGAACATACTCAAATATATTACTACTAATTATCCAAAATAGAAGGATCTGAACTGTTTGCTAATTAGTACAAAAGTAATTAATAGGAAAAAAGAAACAAGTACTTTCTCTTAGAAGTACATGGACCACACTGTACTTCCTTTTGAACAACATAATATTTAAGATGAGATTTTGTTGATTTGAGATGAGTAAATTTTTTATAAACAAATGTACATCCTATTATAACCATCATTTTTTATAAAGCAGTATAGTTTGAAACGGTAGCTACAACCTTTAACATAACACTTACCAAACTCCTCTGGGTGTAGGATTGCTGTCACCATGTACATTATTGCCATCGAAATCAAAAATACACCAGTTGGGGTCAGGAAGGTTTCCTGCATCACCATGTCGCCTGGGAATGAAAGGAGTTGTGTGTATCTGCCTTTTGTAGGTGTGAATTTTATCCTAAAATGAATCTTTACTTACCAATGATAGAAAAGAAGGATGCAGTCATGAGGAAGGCGTAAAGCACACTCATGATGGCGGCGATGGTTATTTGGGTATTTGGCTTACAAACAAAGCAGATGATGATGTAGAACACAGGTGGAACACTCGCAATGATGATGGAAAGTGTACCAGCGATTTTGAAGACAAACTGGAATGCACCTGGCAGTAAAAGTGAGCAGCACAGAGAACAGATGCAGCTAAATGGACAAAGTTTTTTAATACGGAAGCTAAACAATATCAGCAGGATAATGTGGGTGTTCAAAACCACAGCTTGAATTACTATCATTATTGAAGTCAGCTGATATCTGATAGTCTCATAGGAGCTTGATAATAGCTCCACCTGAGGAATAACAAGCTCATGAGGAAAATATTACCTTGCTAATATGTATAAAAAGTATAATAAATGAAACTAAATGAGTGGAAACGAGATACATGCAGAGTATTAGGAGTTAGTAGGATAATAAATTAGATCTGAACCAACCTGCGATCATCAGAGTCACAGAGGCTGGGCCGAGGATAGAGGAACCCACAGTGAACATCTGGTAGAAGATGTAGAGTCTGGAGATGGAAGTGTTTCTCTTCACTGTCTCTCCACCACTGCAAGTTAGATCACAGCCTCAAGTGAGATTACATGAATGCAATTTATGTGAAATGAAAATAACCCAAAACAATAAAATAACTAGTGACAGAGCAGATAGCTTGATTAGTTTACAATCTGGTATAGGAGAACTTGGCAGCGGGAAATATTTGTCTTCCCAGCAGGACTTGCTAATTTGCAGGAAAATAAAAGCTAAAACAATTAGACTTACACTTAAAATAATTCATGTTTTTGCAGTTAGTTTAATGTTTGATACAATCTGTGGAAAAAAATGTACTGAGTGAAGAATATTTATCATTATTAGAGCAGTAAATGGCTCCCAGTGTAGTGCAAGACTTACTGAAAATATTTCATTTCAACTTAATTCAGGATTTTTTATATTTTAATGTGCAGTCCAAAAGTTATTTAGCTTCTAATAAAGGTAAAAAAAAAAAAAAAAAAAAAAAAAAAATCGCACATTTTTGTCTCCTCAAAACATAACTAAATAACAATCATACGTTGCTCAACTACAAAAGAACAATAAACTGAACCTGTGCAAAAGGTCCAGAGTATTAGCCAGAGTGGAAGGTCCCCATCTTCTTCTCTGGTTGTAAAATTCCTTGAACTCCTGAGGTGAGTTAGTATATGCATCTGACGCTGCATTGTATTCAACACGCCATCCTTGCTGCAGTAATAGCGTGCACAACCAACGATCCTCCCCTACAAAAGGATGAATGGACAACAAATATAAAGTGACAAGAAGCACAGAAAAAAAGACACAAAACATGGTAAAGTAACAATATTTGTTTGTGCTTGTATGTATGCTGACCTTGGTCATACTGCACATATTCTGCCGCTTGTGATGCAGTTGTTGTGTATCTCTTCAGTACGTTGTCGTCCATTAAGGCCGAACCTCTGAACAGACTGAAACACCCAGGGCTGCACAGAACTGAGCCAAACACATGCTCTGCTGTCTTCTGCAGCCAGTGGCCTACAGCGTACTCAAACTTCTGGTACCACACCATTGGACCTGGGGTGGCGGGTAAAACAGAGAGATGAGCAAAGAGACAAAGGCAAACATGGAGATCAGGAAATATGAAGAAATAACATTTCTACACTGCAAAAATCTAAATCTTACCAAGTGTACTTTTCTCATTTTTAGTCAAAATATCTCATCACAGTTAAAATAAGGCATAATCACCTAAAGAGTAACTTTTCAGTGAGATATAAGAACTTATTTTTAGATGATAGATCATGAAAATCTTATTTCAAGAAATCTGACCGAGATAATTTTCACTTGTTCTGTTGGCAGATTTTTATTTTTTTTTGGTTAATTCAATGGATGTGCCAATGGAATAATTAAAAATGATCTCTGTAAGATTTCTTGAATAAGATTTTCATGATCCATTGTCTAAAAATAAGTTCTTATATCTCACTGAAAAGCTACTCTTTAGATGATTCTGTCTTATTTTAAGTGTGATGAGATATTTTGACTACAAATGTGAAAATACACTTGGTAAGATTTTGATTTTTGCAGTGCATTTCTAAACTTTGTAAGTGATTCTAAATGGCAGAATAAAATGCACAACACTTCTATGATATGATAATCAATTTTCTAAAAGGAGTGTTATTTTTTCTATTCAGGTCTGTTCAGCTCTTATACTGTGAACGCAGGGCTTCATCTCTTCTGCAAACCTCAAACACTGATAGTGACTTGATCCCCTTACTTTAAATCATGTGCATAATAAAAATACATGAAAAGCACGAAAATACAAAATGAAAATACATGAACACATTTATACATGTTGCTTCTCCAAAGCTGTTTGAAAGTGTGTGTTTGGTCAAGAGTTACCATGTAAATAAAGTTAGTAGAAGGCAGTTTGGGCCATGAAATTACAAATACCTGTTTGCTGATGTATCTTGAGAACAGTGTGGATGTTGTGATGAAAGATGGTCTTTATTTAAATAAGGTTTTACTTGCAGCAAGTAAAAAAAAACTTAATGTGAAACCTCTAAAGTCAAATCAATGGTTGGAAATTGTTTGAGATATTTGTGTTGTGAAGAAGTTGACTTATATGTTGATAACTAAGGAGGAAAACTGTAGAACGTGGCACTGAGACTGCCCAATTAGACCTATATACTACACCATATTGTACTGCATGAACTCCAGGCAGCTGGTGGTGTTGTATGTTCATGAATATTTATAAAAAACTGAAAACAAATTTTAGGGAAAAAAGTAAGGAATGCTTAAAGTTAAATATAAATTGGACAGACTCAGCACTGAAACGAGTCAAAAGCTTTTTTCCAAAGTAAAGACAGTTTGGGAAGTGGAAGAGTAAATCCTGTTTGTTTTTGTGTGATAGCGCTGATTTTATTGTGAACTACTTTGTTGTTGATGTTCCTTGGCAGTTTTAGCTGCAATTGACATTTTAGTGTTCCCTTCCCAAGGCATTAAGTGTTTTTCTAAGTTTTGTGACGCCAAAATTCTCTTTTGGGTCTCAAACTGAAATAGTCTGGGAACCACTGTGTTAGAGTGAATCCCATTGTTGACAAGAACTCAAAAAAGTATACCTACCCATACCAGTAGGATGAATTCTACCACACGCTGCACCTACGTTTTCATACATCCTCAACCTGTCAATAAAACACAATTTTCTAATGAATATGAAGTTAAGAATTTGAAACTGATGAAACTGGCTACATGACAGACACTCTGGAAAACCTGCAGTGTATGTAAACATAGTTCAATATGACATCAGGAATAAACTAAAGGATTCTCCATCAATTTGACACCAGTTAGTCTAAGGTTGGCTGATGGTCAAGGTCAAGGTAACTTCCTTTGGACCTGTGAGTAAATTTGTTCCACAGTAACAAGAGAAGGCTTCTGCATTATACGTTAAAACAAAACACAGACACAGAGGACGGTACAAATATGAATGGGCAAGGACTCATAGAGGCTCACTGATGATGACTCAGATAGAAATAAATGAAAAATAAAAGAAGACACAAGGACAAAGAAAACGTTCAACTGTAATCACTGGAAACAAATGGTAGACTTTAGTGAAAGGTTAAAAGGTTAAAAAAGTGCACAAAGACTTATTTGAAAAAGAAACAGCACCATCAAACTGAAGAGAACATGTCAAACTGTAATAAATAGAAGCAAATGGTATGGCTTCATCTGAACGTCCATATGATCATGACTCCATGACCCATGTATCGGTGATCCACCTGACTGGTTCAATGCTCACATGCTGAGCGTAGAAGCAAATAAATAAAATCATTTTTCTTTTTTATTGCAGTTTAGGCAGTATTTTTTCCACATATCAATGCCGATTAATGTAGGTCAACACTATTTATGACTCTTAGGATCATGGGATTCTCCTCTGTCCTGATCCAAAATACTTGACATGTCAGTTGCTTTCGTGGTGTGTCACTAACCTGTCCACAAGCAGAATCACAGCTTTAGGATGGAAGTCAGTGTCTCCATCCAGAGCCAGGATATAAGTGTTGTCATCTGAGATGAATTTCCTCTTGTTGTCATTGTCATATTGAGGCAAAATGAAAGTCTCACCGTCCAAAGAGATCATACTTTCTCTGCGTAGATCCAACTGATGCTGTATAGCAGATCAATATTGTGCGTATGAGAGCATGTTATTTTCACATTATCAAATGACTCATCTGTACAGAAAGTAGAAAACACTTACTGTTAATACTTTCTGTGGATTCTTAGCAATGTAGCCTTTATAACCGAGCAGATAATACAGATACATGATCTGAAAGACAATGTCACACACAGTTATATATGTTTGAAAAGTACACCAGACAAAATAACCTTCAGTTCCAGACAGAGGTGAGTTTGTCTCATGTAAACTTTATCAGGGGGATTTATTTGATTCATCTGTGGAATATGATGAAAAAAGGTCTTCAGATGAAAAGACAACAAACATTTATTATTCTCTTACTCTCTCAAAAACTATTGAGGTTGTTTGTTTTATTTGTCTGTCCACTGTTGGATAAATGAACAGTTAGCACCGTTTATTTTAGCAGGAGTCATTACCTTATGCAGTGGAAAAGCAATAAAAAGTTTTCCACCAGTTCTCTGCTTAATAAACTCTAACTGGTTCTAACTGATGGTTGTTCTGTGTACTCCATACCTGGGACCATCTTTTCTTATTCCTGATGAGACTTTTGTCTTTGAGGTGAACATAGAGCATGTTTCCTTCTGGCATAACAAACATCAGCCTTCCGCCGTAGGGAGTCTCAATGATGGACACGTCATCTGGTTCTTTGTTGGTGAACACTCTGAATGGATGAATGGAGACATAGTGGCTTATAGAGACACGCAGACATGCAGTTAGATGCATGCTCAGTTTGTCTAGAATGATGATCTCACCTGTAAACCTCTATGACAACTTGAATCAGGTCATTGACATAAGAATTAACCAGCCTTTTATCTGTGCCCTTTTCTTTCATGAATGCGTCATCTACATAAATATGACACTCAAAGTCAAAACAGTCCTTATGCTCTTCCTTTGGATCCCCTCGATAGCGGTCCAACCTGAAACAAAATACAATAACAATCGCATATTAGGGTGCCAACCATAGACTGTAAGGAGTAAAGTGATCAGATTTGGACTAAAGGATAGAACTGATGAAAGACAAAGGGTGACGTGGGCTAATGCTACCACTAAAACAATAAAATGTTAAACTTTGTGAACAAGAAAACATCTCTCAAATGTGTATGAATTACATTTACAGTAGAGGTGACTGTCAGGAAATAAACCAAAAGTAAATAGAAACTCTGAAAGCCTGAAATCACGGTATAACTAAGACCAGAATGATTCCTGAAAAAAAAGATAGATAGATAGATAGATAGATAGATAGATAGATAGATAGATAGATAGATAGATAGATAGATAGATAGATAGATAGATAGATAGATAGATAGATAGATAGATAGATAGATAGATAGATAGATAGATAGATAGATAGATAGATAGATAGATAGATAGATAGATAGATAGATAAAGGACCCAGTGTCACTATTATGTCAGTTCCCAATTACATTTTTCCCTCTATTTAACCTTTCCTAATTGATTTATCACCATTTATTATAAAATTGTTCTCTTAATTTTGCATTTTTTCCAGTAAAAATCATTTGTTTTCCTATATTTAATTCACTGATCATGTAGATGTTCATAAAAGCTCTTGAGTAAATTCTAAGGTTATCCTATAAAAACAGAAAAAATGACTTTTCTAGTAAAATCTATCATTAACTGGACATAAAACAACTGTGTCCATTCACTGTCACTGATCCAACTCCATGGGTTTTACTGGTGAATCAGTGTTGTAGAAGATGATGGCGTTTCCACGGTAACTACGGAGCCTCTGAACGTCCAAATGGGTCATATCTGATGACCATGAAAAGATGACAAACTGTATTTTACACCAATTATTTACATGTATTGATAGGATTAGTGGACCAGTAGTTTAGATCAGTCGATGGTGGATGTTTGGGTCTTTGTGGGTGAATTATTTCTTCCCTTATTGAAGCCATCATCCAGTGGACATTAGTAATAAAGCACTTCAAGACACAATAATTTCACAAAAACTTCACTGTCAAACTGCATTTCTTACTGTTTGCCTTCAACGAACAATTATATTCCATCATAAAATTGCTGATTATTGAATCAGTTAATCCCCACAAAACCACTTTTAATCTGTTAAACCCCGGGCCAATTGTTTTTCAGTCAGAATCATTTCATTGTAAAACAAAACAATGGAGTAGCTGATAGCAGAAGCTTTATTCATTTAATTCCAAGTCATGATCAGAAAACAACAAAGATAAGATTAATTTCATTATCTTTGCTTCATAATGTGACCTTTATTTTTGCTCTCCTTTGTCTCGTTCAGTGAGTTTTAGTGGTACAGAAATAATACGTGGACTGTTGGAGGCAAGGGGTATGGTTTTTGGTTCAGTCTGTTTGTTTCTTTCTTTCTTTGTTAACACTCTAGCAGCAAAACTATTGGTTGTATTCATACTAAATTGGGGTTATAGATTGCCAGTGACCCAGAATAGATCTGATTACATTTTGGGAACAGTAGGTCAAAGTTAAAATTTTTTAATTAATTTTTAAAATCTTCTTTTTTCCCATTTACATATAATGGGCAAAATTTCGCGTGTCTGTAGCAGCAAAACTATTGGTTGAATTCACACTAAATTGGGGTTATAGATTGCCAGTGACCCAGAAAAGATGTGGTTACATTTTGGGAAAAGTAGGTCAAAGTTCTAATTTTTTATGAATTTTCTTTAAATCTTTTTTCTTCTCCCATTTACTTATAACGGGCAAAATTTCAAATGTCTATAAAAACATCGATTTTGTTTGAATTAACTTCAAACTCAGCACATATATAGAGGCAATTGATATGCTGATATTAGCACACATATAGACGTGATGACATCAACTGAATCGATACTAAATTAAGCTACAATACATGCAAGGGGTGGGGTTTGTTGTGCCTGGCTCCACTTGTTGTTTTACTATTTTAAGTCTCAAACTTTGTCTTTTAAATGTGTATTTTATCAATTCCCTGTGTAAACCACTTTGCACTTTTTTTTTTTTTGAAAAGTGCTTTATAAATAAAGATTATTCTTATTCCTCTCAGTTTTTTTCATCGACCGTTCATTTTCAAATTAAAGCCACAACTGGAATATTTTCTTCATGTAAATGTATTCAGTGACGTTGTGTCTAACCTGAACATGGAGGTGAGTATCTTCAGCATTTCATCATAGGTCTCATGCCACATGGTTGCACAAAGATAGATCACACAGTTCTGTATGTCATCATTACTGTCGAGAAGAGGGGAAGTAAACAAACACATTTTAAAACCAGGTTGTGTCTAAAACATTAGACTATGTTTTTCTTTCTCAGTAAAACTAACCCTGCAGTCTCACCTTTCTTGGGTTTTGGCTCTTGGGACCTTCATCTTGGTGTTGAGTAGCAGAGACAGGTCAATGAAAGCAGATTCATAAAGACGACGAACAAACAGCTGAGATGTCCTCTCTATACGCTGGACCTGCGGCAGGATGAACCAAACAAGCACTGAGTTTAGTAGAATAACAAAACAGGAGCCAGACTCTGCTGATAGATCTCAGTTAGTTTGCATATTTAGTTTTAGAACATTAACAGACAGTATGTACCTCATGTATATTTGCACCCACTCTGCAACACACTATCGTCCTTGTATACTGCACTGTCGGTTTTACACTCACTGTTGTTCTATTGACTGTTTGGTCTCAGGTTATCTCTTCAGTTTTGTGAAAAATTCTTAATCTTTATTCTATATTTTTTATACATAAATTTATTCTACAATACAAGAGAGTTTGTTTATTTGTTTGTTTATTTATTAGGATCCCCATTAGCTGCAGTCAGTGCTACCACTATTCTTCCTGGGGTCAAGTGCATGCATAAAATTATACAATAAATACATGCGTTACAAACTAAAACGAAAAAAACCGGTAACACTTTATTTGAAGGTCTAGTTTATAATGCATTAAGCGCACATTCATAACACATTATAATGCATTATAAAAGTCATTACAACAGTTTATGATCATGTACAACAACTTATACCAAGGGTAATAAAGTATTATAAGTGTAGGCCTAATGTATTATAAATTCTGCTTTCATGATGTTTTATACATCCATACCAAAGTGACAGTGTAATAAGTTACAGGAGGACTTTAAGAGCTTTTAGTAAAGTGACAACACTGTATTAGGTTATTATTGTATGATATTATAACACAAGTATGATGACGTTTGAGCAGTATCTGCTGGCTCCAAGTAAAGTGTAAGTCAAAAATTATTTATCAAAGTGTTCTTAACTCTTTATTTTGTAAAACCAGAGACAGTAAATAGAAGTGTTACATGTTGCTTTGTACATAAATAAAAAATAATGTGGCAGCTCTAAATCTTTGTTAATTCAAACACATACTTTTTTTTTTTTTTTAAATTAAATCCCTAAAATAGATGGGTATAGAGACCAGTGACAAAACCTACTAAAAGTTCCCCACCTAAAAAAATAAATTCCTTCACATTGCTTCTCTGCCAGAATCCAAATCACCCAATGTTTATCCGATGACTTTTGACTTAAAACCAAGCATCTGAGGAACTAAACAATGCACTTTCAAGAAAAAACCATAAGCTTAATTTACATTTAATGTGCAATGGTTAATTGTTATGATGGTTATAATGTGTTAAGTAACCCAGGACTTGAGATTCTTCCTACAAACACTGTTGTCACTTTGGTATGGATGTATAAAACATTATGAAAGCAGAATTTAAAATACTTTAGGCCTACACTTATAATACTTTATTAACCTTGGTATAAGTTGTTGTACACGATCATAAACTGTTGTAATGACTTTTATAATGCATTATAATGTCTTATGAATGTGCGCTTAATGCATTATAAACTAGACCTTCAAATAAAGTGTTACCGAAAAGACATCGTAATAGAAAACCCACAGCATGCATGGTGCTGCTCTTCAAAAGTGAGTGATGTCATGGAAAAGGTTTTATCATTGCTATTTCCTCAGTTAATAAATAATTTCTTCAATCATATCACATATGTCATATCATTATGCAATATACAATATTAACACTCATAACTATAATCACAACTGCAACAATTATTACCCTTACTGTCACCGTTATTACATTCATCACAACAACATCCATAGAATTTTATCTTATTTCCAATAACGTTATCCATACCATGATCAATACCATTACTACCATTAAAACCAGAGTTAAGGTTAAGCTGGAATCAGATTCCTTGTTTGTGTCCATAAACTCTGCCAATAAAGCAGATTCTGATCTTGTGTTTTTGTTCGGATCACTTTGCACTGCTACAGTAACACTGCTGTAAACAGTTTTTACAGAGTTGACTCTGTTGCTCATCAGTAGGAACAGACAACTATTTAGCATTTCCTGCTCCTAATCTTTTTTAATAAGGCAGTACAAGAAAGAACCTTCACCCACTATGTATTCAGTTAAAAGGAAACTGACACTTAAAGAGGTTTATCGCACATAAAAAGCTTGTTTATACCTTGATCTTCCACACGTAGTAAGTACATGTGACGAAGCCCGACCACATACAGACTCCCTCCAGTGCCAGCATGGAAAAAGGCCACTGCAGATAGTAACTGTCAGCCAAACAGTTCAGAAAAAAGAAGATAGATTAGATGTGTGTATATACATTTACCTATTATCCAGTTATAGGATATTAGATCATACAGATTCCATGTACCTGTTGAGTGAGGTCCGGCAGATGCTCCTGGTGATTTCTAATAAGATCATAGGTGTTGTGTTCTTATGGCTCAGATAGGCCAGGCTACCACAAAACTCTGCAGGGGAAACATAAAGGCCTCAGGATGCCAGTAAAACAGCGTATGATGCAACTATTATGTGTAATGTATCTGTAATTATGTTCCTTACTGTAAATTTATGCACAAAAATATAGAAATATTTACAAGTTGTAGCCAAAGACTAAGGAACAACATAACCATTAAGGGGCAAAGGGCTGAGTGATAAAACGATAACAATGTGGACCAAAAATCAGCCTTTAGACCAGGGGTGTCAAACATGTAGGCCAAAAACCATCCTGCCAAACAGGATGAAATTGTGAAATGCAAAAATTATATTGAAGATATTAATAAATAATCAATGGGGTCAAAATCCTTTTAATTCATGTTCCACATACAGACCTATACCTATAAATAATGAAAACTCCAAATTTGTCTCTATTTTGGTGTAAATAAAAAAAGATAAAGCAAAATGATATGAAAATCTTTATATTTACAAACTATCCTTTAAAAAAATGTGAATAACCTGAACAAGTATGAAAAACTGGAAAGAGAGGTACTTGTCATTTTAACAGTACTCTGCCTGTTACTAATTTTTTTTGTGTATTTGTAGATCCACTGTGATCTGTAAGTTGTAATGTGCATGCGTAAATGATAAACTGAGGTATAATATTGTTAAAATTGCACTTTTTTTTCCTTAAGAAATTACAGGTTGTTTGTGTTATTCACATTTTTTAACAATATGTTGTAGATTTAAACATTTTCATAATTCAGTTTTACTTTTTCACTCTAAAACAAGGAGAAGATTTTGGAGCTGTATTATTTATAGGGTGTTATGCTGCTATTTCTCATCTGGCCTTATCTGGTTTGAGGTCAAATTGGGCTGTATGTGGCCCCTGAACTAAAATGAGTTTGACACCCCTGCTTTAGACTTACCATGATAACAGTTTTTTGCCTTATTTCCTAACCCCTCAGTTCTAGTTTATAGTGGTTTGATAATTTGTGCAACCATTACCTCTAACCAAATACATTAGATTAAACATCTCAAAACCGACTTTTCGGTGTTATTCTAAATTCATCATCTCACCTGTGATGCTCCCGTGTTTGGCTCCGTCTAGTTCCTGTGCCTGGGTTATGAAAAGTATGAGTCCTAACAGAAGCACAGCAGGTCCTGTACAGCACACCGGCAGAGCAAAGCTCATTTTCACTGAATGAATCTTACAGGCCACCACCCCAAACCAGTGGCAGGCTGCTGCGCAGAACGCCTGAGACAAGACAGATGGGAAAAGATGAAGACGATCAGATCAGTTGGTCAGATCTAATATGAGTCTGCTTAGTTCTGTCGGCTTTCAGAGGTTAAAAATAATAATTATCTTCTTTCAACACTTGACCTTCTGTTAATCATTAACAATTATAGAGATAGAACTTTGTCTATGGTAATTTCAAAATAATTTATTTTTTCCTACATTTAACCTTTCCGAAGTGATTTATCACCATTTTACATTTTTCAGTAAAAAAAAAAAAAAAAAAAAAAAAAAAACAGTTATTTTCCTGTATTTAACCCATAAAGACCCAGTGCTACTTTTGTGGCAAATCCCAAATGAATTTTTCTCTCTTTTTCATCTTTCCAAAGTGATTTATCACAATTTATTATAATATTATCCTCTGTATTTTGCATTTTTTTCAGTGAAAATCACAAATTTTCCTATATTTAAGTCACTGATCATGTTGATGTTCATTAAAGCTAGGAGTAAATTAGAAAAAAACAGAGAAAACTGAAGAAAAAGGGACTTTTTCAGCAAAGATATCAATAACTGAATGTAAAAACAAGTGTGTCCATCCACTGTCATTGATCCAACTCCATGGGTTTTACTGGTGAATCAATGTTGTAGAAGATGACAGTGTTTCCACGGTAACTACAGAGTCTTTGAGCATCCAAATGGGTCATATCTGATGACCATGAAAAGATGACAAACTGCATTTTACACCAATTATTTACACAGATTGATAGGATTAGTGGATCAACAGGTATTAAATATTTGAGATCAGTAAAGGATTTTGGTCTTCATGGGTTAATTTAATGACCATGTAGATGCACACAAAAGATCTGAGTTAATTCAAATGTTATTCTTCCATTGATTCACAGAAAACTGAAGAAAAAGTGACTTTTTCAGCACAATATATCTTTAACTGAAGTAACTATCTATTCATCAAACTACATGGGGGTTTATTGTGAATCAGTGTTGCATTGTTTCCATATACACTACATCTAAATGAGTCATATCCAATTCAGCTGAAAACATGGCAAACTGCATTTTACCTAAATTATTTATATCTACTGATATAATTAGTGGATCAAACATTATTAAACATTTTATATCAGTGGATGCATTTGGTCACCATTTGCTGTTTAGGTCTAAGAAATAAGTGACTTTATATTCAGTCAGGGAAGTATTTGTATTCAGTGTGTATCTGTGTGATGGAAAGAATTCAAATATTACACATACTTTTCATAGAACCCCAACCCCAGGTGTGATTTTTATGTTTCCTCTTGTCTGAGTATTTTTTTTTGCACTAAAAAGAACAGCCTTAAAAGAAATTTGCATTACCAAACATGTTTTATTTTGGATTAAAGCAGTGAGATTTTCTTGTATTTTACTGCTGCAAAACCATATCTTACAGCGTTCTAGTAAATAAATGCTGTGATAAATACAATCCTATCACCTATATTAACCTGTGGGCTGTCTGTCTGAATGGTTTGTTTGTATCATTTAGTTTTTTTCCACCTACTTGTAAGAATAACAGCCCAAGTCCTGTCTGCAGTAATTCCCAGTCTTTGTTCTTCAGGCTAAAGTCGGACCATTCGATAGAGTCCACGAGAAGGACGTGATAGAACAGGTATACAGCTCCTACAGCACAAAACAGAGATGAAAAACAGACAATCCAATCAGTACAATTCAATTGAAAAACAGTACAAGGTTAACTTTAAATTACATATACTAATTATCTGTAAGAAAAATGAGAGTTTTAGTACATATCAGGAAATAAAGACGATGTATAGAGTGGAATATATTCATCAGCGTCAATATGAGACTAAAGTACTGCTTTTCAAAACTACAGTCTTTTATGGCAACATTTTCTGTCCTCAAAGTGAAAAGTGAATGACGGAAATGAGAGTTTTATAATCTAAGAATGATGAAACTCAGTCGAGCTGGGTGTTGACATGTGTTTTAAAAGATGTGATTGAGTTGGTTTTTAGCATGAATGGGATATTGTCGACTCAGACAGTGATGGCAGATAATTACCTATCACTATTATCCTCAGAATACTGCTGATGACAAATACAAAGTCCCTGAAGCCGTCCAGTTCTTTCAGTGTACCCTACAAGGAGATAGAAAGACATAAAACGAGAATATAATGTGAGAGAATCATCATGTCAAGATGATACAGTATATATGAACTACAAATGAACAGAAAAGAAACTCAAGAATCCTCAAGGTCATTATGAAGATGAGGAAAAAAATCTTATACTCTTTGACACATGAGCAAAGGAGTGGTGATGTTCTGGGTTTTCTAACATCTGCGTTCATGGATACATAATCAGAGCCAACATACACTGACAGTTAGGTAGGTAACTGTTATATATATAGTTATACATTAAGTTATATACAGGGTGGGGAAGCAAAATTTACAATGAACATTTAGTTGTTTTTTCTCAGCAGGCACTACGTCAATTGTTTTGAAACCAAACATATATTGATGTCATAATCATACCTAACACTATTATCCATACCTTTTCAGAAACTTTTGCCCATATGAGTAATCAGGAAAGCAAACGTCAAAGAGTGTGTGATTTGCTGAATGCACTCGTCACACCAAAGGAGATTTCAAAAATAGTTGGAGTGTCCATAAAGACTGTTTATAATGGAAAGAAGAGAATGACTATGAGCAAAACTATTACGAGAAAGTCTGGAAGATACTATTAAAGAAGAATGGGAGAAGTTGTCACCCGAATATTTGAGGAACACTTGCACAAGTTTCAGGAAGCGTGTGAAGGCAGTTATTGAGAAAGAAGGAGGACACATAGAATAAAACCATTTTCTATTATGTCAATTTTCTTGTGGCAAATAAATTCTCATGACTTTCAATAAACTAACTGGTCATACACTGTCTTTCAATCCCTGCCTCAAAATATTGTAAATTTTGCTTCCCCACCCTGTACAGTTGTGCTCATAAGTTTACATACCCGAGCACAGGGGTGGCCAACCCTGGTCCTGGAGAGCCACAATCCTGCATGTTTTAGATGTTTCCCTCTTCCAGCACACCTGATGGTCATTATCAGGCTTCAGCAGAGTTTGATGATTGGCTCATCGTTTGAATCAGGTGTGTTGGAAGAGGGATACGTCTAAAACATGCAGGATAGTGGCTCTAAAGGACCAGGGTTGGCCACTCCTGCCCTAGCAGAATTTGTGATTCTTTGGCCATTTTTCAGAGACAATGAATAATAATACAAAAACTTTTCTTTCACTCGTGGCTAGTGGTTTTGTGAAGCCATTTGTTATCAAACAAATGTGTTTGTTTGTTTTTTTTTTTCAATCATTCTGACAACAGAAACTATCCAAATGACCTTGATCTAAAGTTCACATCCCCTAGTTCTTAATCCTCTGTATTGGTCCCTTTAACATCAGTGACAGTTTGAAGTCTTTTGAAGTCCCATTCTTCTTTTTAAAACACCTTTGGTTCCTTTAAGATTGTGGGTTTTCTTACATGAACTGCACATTTGAGACCTCCCCAAAGTGGCTCGATGATATTGAGGTCAGGAGACTGAGATGGTCACTCCTTCACCTTCACTTTTTTCTACTGTAGCCAATGACAGGTGGACTTGGCCATGTGTTTTTTTGTTTTTTTGTTGTTGTTTTTTAACTGTTTTTCAAATTTTTTAAGGTTCACCCCATGTTAAAAATGTGAATTTATAGACTGCTTGTGTTTCCTTAATTGAGACAAAGTGATGCGAGAATGTGCGCCCTCCTCATGACACAGGTTAGTTTATTACCACAGTGTTTCTGTAAATTGTCTATAGCTTACAGCAGTACCGTGGAACTTTTGACCCGACTCAGACCAAACTGTGGCTAAGTCCATCACAGTCAGGAAATTTTAGTTGGCACTAAGTTTCCATACATATAAAGGTGATTAGTTAATTTAATTATTTCATTTTCTTTATCTTTTCAATATATGCCACTATATTTATATAAGTCATAGAGTCAATACAGATACACCGCACTAAATGTCATAATGTATTCGAATTGTAATAAACATTTTGTCCTTAGGATTAATTTTTTTTCATATTGTTATCTGAACCCACAAAATGGCCAAATCATTAGTATATAATTGTGATAATCATCATTTTATTGTTTAATTATCTGATCATTAATGTCATAAAACTAAGTAAAGTTCCTTTACCTTAAATTAAAATATACATATCATATTATAGTGAGCTGAAGAGAACACAGTTAAAGACATTGAATCACTGAGGAAATGCTAAAAACATTTTTTAACCACTTGTGCCTCAGTTCTTCTTCTTTTGGAAATGTAAATAATGAAGGCTTCCCCTCACAGCACAAAACACAACGTCTCCTCGACACGTCAACAGGTCATCCTGGTCTCCGTTCTGACTGCCGCTCATGGGCGTTTCCTACATGATGCTGGATGTGCACTTTGAATTCATTGAACCGAATGACGTAGATTCAATAGGGAAGAAAAGACTAGAAAACCAATGAGGTGTTTTCCTGACTTCACACCATTACCGTCTGTGGAGAAGGAGGAATTCTTCTGGTGTGAACTGCTGACTATGCAACGTTTCTGACCTTAAACTTCAGCAAAAAGCTGTGTAACACACTAATGGAAAGGGGAAAGTGGGAACACTCTTTAACACTCTTTTTAGGAAGTTTAGTTACTTAAAGTGTACTTAAATCTTCAACCGTACTCATATGTACAATCTGTGTACATGTCTATATAATTATGTGTTTAGATATGTTTGTATAGGTGTATGTATGAGTATCTCCCCAATCCAACCTGTGGCACGATCAGCATGTGCACAGTTGTAAACAGTATTTATAGCTTTTTTTTAATTTGTCTGTATTTTTGATTTTGCTCCTTTTTGCTCTTGTGTGCTTTGTTTGCACTCTGCTATTGCTGCTGTAAATCTGGAATTTTTGTTTGTTTGTTTGTTTGTTTGGTAACACTCTAGCAGCAAAACTATTGGTTGAATTCATACCAAATCAAGTTTATAGATTGTCAGTGACCCAGAATAGATGTGATTACATTTTAGTAAAAGTAGGTCAAGGTTCAAATTTTTTATTAATTTTTAAAATCTTTTTTTTCTCCCATTTACTTGATACACGATGACCTCAGCTGGATCGATGCCAAAATAAGATACAAAACGTGCAAGGGGCAGAGTTTGCTGTGCCTGCAACCACTTATTATGTATCATATTTTTTGGTTCGTACTTTCTGCTAATTTTGTAAGACATGAAACACCATACCTGCATGCGGTTTGTTGCTTGCAGTGGATTTTCCCACCAGCACAGTGAGATTAGAAGTGAAGACAAAATCCCAATTCCAATGTAGATATAACAGTCACCGCTCTGTCTGTCCACTTTTGATGTTACACGAACATAGTAGTCAATTCCCAGGAGGCAGTAACCTGGTAATGGAGAATATAGTTGGTTAATTAGGCTGAAGAAGTTCTTAAGTGAACAATTCTGTTCTTGTCTGGGTACATTTTCAACTGTAGACTAAAATTGAATCATCAAGTTGAAGAATGCCATCATTTAGCATCTTGTCACCCCATTTCCGCTGCAGCTAAAAATACTGTGTCAGTATTCAAACATGTTTTCTAATCACTGTGAGTTGTTGAGGTGTTTTTTTTTTCCTACATGAAGTTTGCCACCAATATAAAGCCTCAAATCTGGATGTGTCAGGTGTTGTCAAGATAGTTGGTAAATAAATCTTAAAGCGTTGATCTGAGACAGCTGTCATAATTATAGGGGAAGATTTACTGAACCACACATAGAAAAACACAAGTCAACAATCAAAAGAAACAGAACAAGCTAACTTCACTGATAAGGAAAGACGTCTCTGTTCCCTCAAAATCTGAAGATGCAAAATTACAACTGAACTGGTTCACAACAACAAACAAAATCACCGCGTGTGTCACTTCACATGTACATGAATATGACGAGGATGAGATACTTATGATTTTTGTTGCCGTTTTTTTTATAAATGTAGCTTTGCTTGGACTAATAATCATGTATTTATGTTTAAAAAAAAAAAAAAGAGACAGAGAGACATATTGCCTGTGTGATAAAACAAAAAAAGTATGTAAAGATTTACCTGCAACTGTGAGAATGAGAGAACAGAGTGGGAACACAATTTTCCAAGTTTCTCTCTGTAGTCTGAATGCAATCTGCAGAATCGCAGACACAATACAGACTCCTCCGCTGATAAAAAGGTTAGTCAATACATCAAACTGAGGCATAACAACCAACACCAGGACAGAGGTACCCAGAGACACCAGACACTCGATGGCACAAATCTGTAAAACACAGCACATTATATAGTTAACCCTCTATCGGGCAAGTGACTATTATTGGTAATTTCAGCATATACTACAAGACAGTGACAGCAACAGTTACAGCGAGTCAACAATCTCAGGTCTGATGTGGTCTACAGGGTCTGTAAGGTCCACCTCTGCATGAACAGTGAGTGTACCTGCTTTGTTAGGTACCAGGAAGTAATGGTACTAATGAAAGTAAAGATACACCTCTTCCCACCCCTTTTTGGGCATGTAAATGGAACTATTGTGCTGTTCTTCTGCCTAAGATTGTCATGATTGTTGATATTTTTATTATTATGCATGTTTTGCTTGTTCACATATTTGTTAAATTTCATTGCATGTTCAGAATAAATCAATAAATCAAATCAAAGATGTTCAAAGGGATGATGTACATGTTTGACTTGATTTTGAATTTTGGATTTATTGATTTATTCCGAACATGCAATGAAATTTAACATATATGTGAACAAGTAAAACATAAATAATAATACAAAAATCAACAATCAAGCCAATCTTAGACAGAAGAACAGCACAATAGTTTCATTTACATGCTCAAAAAAGGGTGGGAAGAAGTGTTACTTATTTAACCCTTCCACTTCTCTATAAAACATTAATAATATACATTTATCCCCCTATACACACAACATACAAGTATACATACATGCATACACATACAGTGTTTTACCTCTGCATTTCTTAATTGTGCTGGCAAAATAGAAATAAATAATAAATAACTCAAAGAAAGAAATATATACATAAACAACATTGATGTGTCTGTATCAGCACTTATATTATTCTAATGTTCTAAAAATGTTGTTCTAATGTTCTAAAATACATGTTCCTTTCACATTACATGTCTTTTTCTTGTATTTTTTATATATACTTCTTGGAGTTTTTTTTATTTTTCTTTCTTTCTTTATTTTTTGCCACTTATGGGCAACAAACCAAATACAGTAACTTCATTGACCTTGATTTTGCTTTTTATGTATTCGTTTTATGTCTGTGTCTGTAACTATTTAATGTACTGCTGCCCGTCTTGGCCAGGACACTCTTGAAAAAGAGATTTTTAATCTCAATGAGGTTTTCCTGGGTAAATAAAGGTAAAATTAAAAATAAATAAATAAATAAATAAATACATTTTCTACATGACAACAAAACCTGTTTTAAAAATTTTCACAAAAGTAATAAAGTCTTGTTATGTCCTCCAATAATAGACTAAGGTTGAGCATTTGAATTTCAGAGTATTTCTATGAGTGTCCGATAAAGGGTTAAATGCCAAAAATTTCTGAGAATTTAAGGTCTGTGAGTAATGAATGGATAAAATAAAGACTGATATGACTTTTGATACAAGTGGGAATAGTTTGATCTTAAGACATTCAACACAACACAGATATAGCTTGAGTTACCAGCAATGATTTTTTTTAATTAATCCCCACAACAATGAGAAAATGGACTTACTCCCTACCTCTTTGGTTTTACTATATTACCAGAAGATCATCCAGTAAAAGGCTGGGATTACCCTGACTCATTCCTTGTAATCTTTACCCTATGATTTGAGAACCTGAACATTTTTTCTTTGTACTTTGCTCTGAATCATGTCATAATTGACAAACTTGCTTCAGAGAAACTTACAAATGCCATGGTCCTCAGGTTGGGTTTTACGAAGCTCTTGAAGGCACACCTCCACAGCGATTTTATGAACACCAGGACGTTGGGGCAGACGAGACAGAAGACCAGCATCAGCATGTAGAACTGTTGTTCTCTAGGGGTGCGCATTGAGGTTGGACTCGACAACGTTGACAACACCAGGAGAGCACCCTGATGGAACAGAACATGTTAAAGACAACCATACAAATCTAAATTTACTTACCTATTGTAACTCTGCATTGGTGTATGTGTGTGTGTGTGTGTGTGTGTGTGTGTATATATATATGTTTTTTTTTTTTTTAATTCTCTGTCTCTCTCTTTTCCTTTCTCTTCTTGTCACTTACTTTCAGTTATTTAATAATTATCTTTTGTCATACCCCTGACTTTTTGAGAGGCCAACATCACAACAGTCGCACCACACACACATCCTACACACTTCACCACACACAAAACACACACAACCAAGACAGGATATTGGTCTGTACTACCTGGTCAGTCCTACATTTTGTTTCTTTTGTACATTACATTCTATAGCCTATATCCTAACCCCTAACCCCCTCCCTCCACCCATATTATGATGACTTAATGTATATATTGTATATTATTGTACATATGTTTCTTTGTCTCTTAGCCCTATCAGCCCGCCAGCGGGCTGAAAAAATTATATTAATATTCATCTACTATAAAAATATAATAAATCAGGACAATGGATGTTTTTTTCAACTTTTGCTCAAAGTTTAGACCCTAATGTTAATAAAAGTACATCAAAAGTGTATTTTATTGCAAATTTTAATGTTCAAACATGATTTTTAATCTTTGTGGGGTGAAATATACACGATTAAAAATCTCCGACACGAACAATTAATTTATGCATATCATTGTCAATCCAGCCAAAAAAAAAAACAGGCGAGGATAAAAAAATTCTAATTTCTCTTTTAGTTTGTTACAGTTTACTCAGGCATAATAATAGATACAATATTTTAGACAATGGGAATAGATTCTGTGAGGTCTCTAAATGTCCATAGACACCAAGAACATCCAAATGAACCTTATTATTGTGAAGTAATTCTTCATTTACTTTGAGTATGTCTTTTTAGGCATTTTTCCCCTGAAAATATGGTCAGGGTTTAACAGGTTAAAAAAAAGAAAACTGTGCAGTAAGAGTTGTCTAGATTTTTCATATTTAACACTTAAAAATCCCTTCCAAAAACTTTCCTAAGTGATTTATTACCATTTATTCCAAAATTATCCATTGTACTTTGCATTTTTCATTAAAAAACTGGTATTTTCCTATATTTAATTACTGACAATATAGATCTACTTAAACATTCAGAGTGAATTCAAAGGTTATTATATTAAAATGGAGCAAACTGAAGAAAAAGTGAGTTTTTCAGCCAAACATATTATCAAATGACAGTAAAAACAAGTAGTTTGTCAAACTACATGGGATTTATTGACGAATAAATGTTGCAGAAGTTGAAGGTGTTTTGGAGAATCTGAACACGCAGCTGAAACAACTGACAAACTGCATTTTAACTGAATAATTTACATGTATTGACGGGTATAGTGGTTCAACCATTATTAAGCATTGTAGATCAGTAGATGCTTTTAGTCTGTTTAGTTCTTTGAGGGTGAAATAAGGTTTCTTTCCTCGACATTACAATAAACTGGCCATAAAAAAAAGGCTGTGATTTAGTACAAACCCTTCCCAGCCGTCCACCATCTTTACAGTCACCTTATTGGTTTATTGTTGTAATTTACCACCATGCCAATAAGGAAGTTCACCACTCTGAACAACACTTTCTGATTATATAAAAAAGCAGATCCAGTGATATTTAGAAAGTCTTAAGACAAGGAAATGGACTAAAGAAAGAGATCACTGAGAACAGAGGCTGAGAATCAGGGAAGTGAAGAAGTGGACCTGTTAGTGTTAAAGACTGATAAGGAAATGGACCTGCAAAGACAGATCAAACTACAGACGCAGAACTGGGTACAAAGGGACCACAGTTATTCTTAGACCACTCCTACCATAAATAAGACTCATTATGCTCATGTTTCTTTGTGGACAGGCAGGCAGATTTAGGCAGGGATGTTACCACGTGTTTTAGTTAGATATTAAACCAAAGCATATTCTGATGGAGAGAAGTGGAAGCTACAGTAAATGTGTTAAAAATAGAAAACACGGTGCATTTCCAGACAATATTCACTCACAATCTGTTAAAAACGAGTCATAGCCGCAATCAAAAAGTGTGTTTTCCTCACAAAAATGTACAGTTTAGTACCACAAATCACAAATGCTGCTCTGGAAGATACTTTTTTTTATTATTCTCCTAGTGTATTATCTCATCTGGGAAGTTTACATAAATAGCAGTAGTCATGTAGATAAACAGATAAAGAAGAAGAGCCACACCTGAAGAAAGTTCAACCACATCCTAGAAACTCAACAACAGACAGGAGATCTAATCAAAACAATGAAAATACACTTTTAATGCAAATATGTGGTGCGTTACAAAGTGTTCCATACTGTGCATCCAATTATAGTCAGACATCAGAAATTGTCCTAAAATTATACTTTACAATGTTTGAGAGGTATTCTCAGGTAGATATAATGTGAAAACATTGCTGTAATTGGGCCTGGTAGAGATAAGAGTATGTTTTCCTCAGTTCACCTTTGAGAGACTGCACTTTTATTAAAGATAATTCAGCTCAATTTGGGTTGTGTTTCCACTGCATCAAAAACCCAGCCTGAATCAACAACATCCTTTATATCAGCCTGTATTTCATATCTCATTAATGAAGTGTTGGATGATAAGTTCACAGAAAGATAATCAAACCTTGGCTACGACGGCACTGGTCAGGACAGCGAGTCCAATGATAACAGCCACCAGATACTGGGCCACTTGGAAACATGTTCTCTTACGTTCCTTCTCGGCTCCGATGGGATTCAACTGGAATGGATCCCATGTGTCCCTGAAGCACACATACAGTAGATCAGTACACTGACAAAGAAAGTTCAATAATGGATACAACAACATACAAAACAACAACTTCACATAGATCAAGTAATGCACTACAGTGGTGGTTTTTGGAAACCCCATGTATTTGTGATACATTCTATTAAGAATCATTATGAATATAAGTCATTAACTCTGCAAAGTATTGTCCCATTCTCCAAAGCCACATAATCCCTTCTGCACATGCTCAGTTCCATCGAGGTCAAAAATGGATGTTTCAACAAGATAATGAAACACATCTAGGGCATGACATATTGAAACTTAAGAATTTAGTAACCCCGCCCCCAAAAGGGAGGCAAGGGGTATTGTTTTTTGTTTTGTTTTGTTTATTTGTTTGTTTGTTAACACTCTAGCAGCAAAACTATAAGTTTAATTCATACCAAATTGGGTTTATAGATTTCCAGTGACCCAGAATAGATGTGGTTACATTTTGGGACCAGTAGGTCAAAGTTAAAATTTTTTATGAATTTTTGAAATCTTTTTTTTTTTCCTCATTTACTTAAAATGGGCGAAATTTCAAATGTCTATAAAACATCCATTTTGTTTCAATTTGCTTCAAACTTGGTACATATATAGAGGTAACTGATATGTTGACATGAGCACATGCATAGACATGATGACATCAGCTGGATCGATACCAAAATAAGCTACAATATGTGCGAGGGGCAAGGCTGTTTGGTCCTTTTTTTGTTAGCAATAACCAAAAAGGAAGCATATGCATTTATCTGTGTGTAGCCACACTATATGAAACACACAAAAGATTTTTCCACAAAAATTTCTAGATAATATTTGACATTGTGTAACTTTTGTCCACTAATGTATGTCAGCTGAGCAAGATGGCATAACACCACCAAGAATGACCTTATTATAGATATAACTGCTGGACTCTTCAAGATGTTTTCATTACAAGATTTTATCTACATATAGTTTTTCACGCTACAGAAGTAAATGGTAGAGATTTACGTCGATCAAGTTATTACATATCAAACAATACAGCATTTATTGAGTTACATGCATTAAAATTTAATGACTTGGATGTTAAAACTACACAGATAAAGCATAAAATAATTTACTTATAAACTATATTCAAAGGCTGTTTTCTAGTTCAAAAGAAGCAGCTTCAACTGAGAATAACAGAAATCTTAAAGAAAAAAAGGAAAAAGAAAAAGAACAAAAAACAAAACGGGGGGGGGGGGGGTTGTTCATCTGTATAAAACCATACAATGAATGAATGAAATCAAGGGTAAGGTTATGAATGAAAAATGCACATACAGTACTTTTGTTACGGGGATGAGCTTGTGGAATGGCAAAGACAAGGAACTGAGGATGTGAGGTTTAATTTACACTTTTAAAGAATGTTTATAAAAAAGAATGTCAATAAAAAGTCATGCATAATCACAGTGTATGTGTGTTTCTTTTATTAGCCAACTAATTGTAAAATACATTAAATTGTGTTTTTATTTCAGGATCGTCTTAACCTTAAGAGAGGCTTGTTAGTATATAAGTACAAAGAGTGGGAATAATTGGCTATAGCTTCAGATTGTGTCTTTTCAGACTGTAATTTAGTGTCTTGTTGATTTCTGTTTGAATAAATTATGGGAAAATTCCAGCAGCAACTGAAATAACCTTACTGAACTTAAGTGAATGTGTGTGTATCTTTAAAAACATGTGTGACTGGCTGAATTTTCTGGTTTGATGAATCAAAAGTAGAGGTCAGTGGGTTGGTGGGAAGTGGGTTACAGTGAAAAGAGGGGAAAGAGGAAAATATAGGTCATAAAGTGGACATTGAGCTGCGTACTTATTACATAATGATGATAATTGGACGTATTTGCTGATACAGAATGTGGAGTTTTAGGCCAGTTACATTCATGAAATAACACTATAATATTTCCTCTATTATTGTGTCAATAAGAAATAACCTATAAGCAAACAGGCCTGACACAGTTATGATTTAAATACCTACCCATGATGTGGTGTTTCAACACAGAAATGTGAGATTTTATGTTTGTATGAAAAAACATTCCATTTTGGGGATGACCTAGTGGAGGTCTGTGATTGGGTTGATTTTACAGAATATGATTGGCACTGTGTCACCCAGAGCCCTCCCCCTGGTCTTCTCAGGGATTCTGGAGCCTGATGCAGTGCATATTAGTTTTTGTGTGGCTATGCTTAAAAATAAAAGGAAATAGTTCAATTTTCCTGAAGTCTGCCGTTGTGTTTTTCCAGTGGTCTACTTAAACAGTTAAAAACCTGTTTTTGTGTGTTAAATACACGACATATGATTATCTGAGTTAACCACAATGATTTCTGATAAAAATGTTCGATCTGTTTCTGTTCACATGTCTAAAACCATCTGGATGGTCCCAGACGGGGTTATGAGTTACAGCAGGCGTGTCTCATCTTCTACTCGTGTTACTGTTAGTCATGCTAATGATGTCTGAGCATGTATCAGCCTGTGTGTGATACACTCCACTGGATGATTAATGTCAAGTGCTGTAATTATGAGGGTGTGTGTTGCTGCTTTCGAATCGATAACACACTGTGATCTTTGACTTTGTGATAGCGACTATCAAAAATGGTCAAGCCACGCTGGCATGATCTAAGTCTGTTTATGTGTGTCTTTAGTTATGACAGGCCGTTGACTCTCAAAGCGCTAATACACATTAAAAGTTCCAACTATTTGAAGCTGTTTTATTTTTCAAACCTTTGAAGCTCATCAAAAGCTGCAATATTACACATTACAAATGCAGAGATATCTGTATAATTGAGAGTTACAGGTACCGGTCATAAAACGGGCAGCAAAGACTTTTTTTTTTTTTTTGTAACTTATACAGGGTGGGGAAGCAAAATTTTCAATATTTTGAGGCAGGGATTGAAAGACAGTGTATGACCAATTAGTTTATTGAAAGTCATGAGAATTTTTTTGCCACAAGAAAATGTACATAATAGAAAATGTTTTTATTTTATGTGTCCTCCTTCTTTCTCAATAACTGCCTTCACACACTTCCTGAAACTTGCGCAAGTGTTCCTCAAATATTCGGGTGACAACTTCTCCCATTCTTCTTTAATAGTATCTTCCAGACTTTCTCCTAATAGTTTTGCTCATAGTCATTCTCTTCTTTACATTATAAACAGTCTTTATGGACACTCCAACTATTTTTGAAATCTCCTTTGGTGTGACGAGTGCATTCAGCAAATCACACACTCTTTGACGTTTGCTTTCTTTATTACTCATATGGGCAAAAGTTTCTGAAAAGGTATGGATAATAGTGTTAGGTATGATTATGACATCAATATATGTTTGATTTCAAAACAATTGACGTAGTGCCTGCTGAGAAAAAACAACTAAATGTTCATTGTAAATTTTGCTTCCCCACCCTGTATTTTATTAGTTTTAAAAGAACAACAACAAAAAGAAAACACAACAACATAAATAAGTCTGGGTAGCACAGTCTTATCAATTATTTTGCTTATATAATGTCCATTTTTTCCACTTTTTGTTCATTTGTGATTCTTGTAGTCTCAATCTGTGTGTTAGTTTTTCCATTAGAAATATGTCCTCGATCATAGTTATCCGTTGATCCTTTGATGGTACGTTCATCTTCCCCCAATTCCTAGTTATACATTTTTTTGCAGCGATCAACATCACCTTTACCAAATATTTATCGTTTTCACGTATAGTGCAATCACCAAAGTTGCATAAATAAAGAATTTCAGGTTTCTTTGGAATTGTGTATCCTAATACTTGACATAAGACATTGCAGATCATTTCCCAATATTCCGAAAGTTTTGAGCATTTCCAAAAAACATGAGAATGGTCAACATCCATCTCCCCGCATTCTCTCCAACATTCCTAATGCCTCTGTAAAGACATTTTGTTTTTAGTAACATAAACTGATATAAACTATTGGTATCAGCTCATTTTGGCTTTAGTTGGTCACCACTGGTTAATGCACTGTTACGCATGACATTGGAATAAAATTTTGAAAGGAATTTAATTGGAATAAAATAATTTTTTTCCTCTTGTCATGAAATGATTGTGACAATGTGATTTATTCTTGATAGATAAAATATAACTGGGACACAGTACGGAATCATTGCACCTGGTCAAATGTAATTACAGATGTGTATAAATTAGAATAACAAAAAGAATGTATGTGTTTCAACTTTATGGGCAACAGTGTATTATGTTTCTAATGTGTACATACCGACTTTAAGGAAAAATAATAAAGCTCAAAAGAAACTGATTTTTTGGTTATGGTGTAAAGATCTAGATGTATTTAATCTATTTGATTATTATTTAATGTTCATTAGTTTGGCTTAGATGTTTGGTACAATAAATGTCCAGTTTTAATGAAGTCAGAGTTAATCAGGGGTGGGGTGATACCAGCTGATTAATCTGTTATCTGTCTTTTCCTGCTCCAAACTATTCACATTAAACTATTATTATGTATCAGCCTTTATGTCTGTTTACTCTAGCATTTCTATTAGAGTGCTTTGAAATAACTTACTGATCCATGAAAATCATAAAGTTATTATACTTTTTCAGTTTTTCTGCACAAATCCATATTTTGACAAACTTCTCTGGTTAGCTCTCATAAGTGGTGTGTGTTTAATAAATGTTTACACTCCTGGAGTTGACTGGAGTATTTTATTTTATTATTATTATTTTTTTTTTTTTTTTTTTTTTTTTTTTTTTAAATTTTAAAAGTTTAAAACTCCATGTAGTATTTTTTTCTTTTTTCAGATGATAGATATTACTTTTAGACCCCCTGATCTTCGATTACGTTTACTTTACATTTAATTTAGCTTGAAGTAAATCTAACTAACCCTGTATTTTTATAAATATCAAGTAATATGTTAGACTTTACAGACACTGTCAACCACATTCTTACTTTTTGACCATGCAAATACACAAATATATAAATTATACATAATTATTATAATCATAGATAGACACATAGATGTTTAATCATTGTGTTACAAAGTTATGACTGTTGACAGACTCACAGATTTTATAAGGAGCTCCTAATAGTTCACTTTACTCTGTAACACTTCCAGTGACAAACATAATTGTATTATTTGCTGCTGTTTTTTTCAGCTGTGCTTTGGTACGGCAGTATATGAAAGGTTCATACAGTACAGATAATTAAAAATGGTCCACTGGTTCATTGGGTTTATCACATGCCTCTACCAGCAGTCAGTTAGTGATTAAGTGCATATATTAAAACGTGTGGTCATTCTTCTTCATTTTTCACTGCTATACTCACTGGCTTATACAGAACTGAGCAAAAATCTAGGTTTGTTGTTTTTACAGGGTTGAAAAATGAGCATACATATTTATTTCACATTCTCTTTTTTTCAGATACAACAAGGAAATAAAGGAAATACATGAAATACCTTTAAAAAAACACACACACACACAAAACTGAACTAAATGGGTTCTAAATGTTAAAGTGTAGATTAAATTTATGCAATAAATCTAATTTTATCTGAACAAAAGGGTTAAAGACCCGTTAAGAGCAAAGGGAGGTCACACTAAATACAGCCTCTTTGATTCGTAGAATTATTTTTTCTCTGAAACTTCAGTTTTTAATGCTGTACATACTTCACATATACCCAGAATGGATCTTAATACAGAGAATGAGAAATACGAATGTGTGGTCATTACAACTAACAGACCTAATGTTGGACTTTTGCACTGTACAGGGTGGGTGAAAAGTAACTAGGCATTAGAAACTGCTGATAGAATTTTTAGTATCACTGAAGTCATGACAAACATTTTTTTAAATAGACAACACTAATGGGGATTTCTTATTTTCTTATTGTCTTATTTCTTATTTCACAGATTCAGGAGGTTCTCAATGATTCCCAGATGACGTCCTTCACAAGGTTGTTCATTCCATCCCTGGCTGTTTGAAAAAATGGTTGACGCCACTGGTGTTTACGTTGAAATATGAAGATTTACTTTCATTTTCCCATGTAATAAAGAACATGTATCATTTGTTTCAATACATTTGTAATAGGAATATGGATTTTATTACCAATTTTTAATGCCTAGTTGGGTGCTTCTATGAAACTAGTCCCTAAAAACAGGACATGGGGGATAAAAATTCAAACCAGATGTAGACTAATGTTATGAAGCAAACTTGGAAGCACTTTGGGTCTATTTTAAAAATAAATATTTTCTGAGATAAAAGAGGAGCCATTTTTCAGATAAAACACATTTTTTAATTTTTTATATTGTTTTTTTTTTTAATACAAAAATCCACATGTAACAGTAAGAAGGACACGAAAATTACACACTACTATTTTTTCAAATATCTTTTTCGTCTCTCACAGGTACATTTTGGGAATCAAACTAATCATGCAAGGCAGAGTGTTTCATAAAAATGACCGCTGTTGCAAAATCACTCACGATATATGTGTTTAAATGGGCAGGTTCTGTGTGTAACGTGAGTGAACACGATGGGTTACGCATGAAACCTGGAATGAGACTGTCAATTCATAAAAAACCTGTATGTCTGGATAAGAAAAAACACTAGGATCGACAAATTTAACACAGTGTCTTTATTTATAGCGCTATATAAGACCATTTCAAGCCATGTTTTCCAGATCGAATGCACTGACACTTAGGTAACTTTTCCTGGCCCAATTTTGCTCCTATTTTTGGCCCCAATATTTGATATAAAAATTCATTAATTTTGGGATGGCTCAGAGCAAGAGTAGAATTTTCTTGCATTTATCTGAGGTCATCATTAGGTACATCCTGGGAGGAAATATTTCTAAATTTCTCTTTTATTATTGGGTCTAAAAATCTGGAAAAGTGCCAGGTACTAAAATAAATCCAGTTTCATAGAAGCACCCAGTTACCTTTCACCCACCCTGTATATTTGTAAAAAAAAAAAAAAAAAAAAATCATCACCTCCATCCCTCCAGCCTCATCCCGAATCAAGCAAAAATGACTTAATGTTCTTACATGAGTATTTATTCCTACACGGTTTACTAGTTCATTCAAAAACTTGTTAATCTCAGGGTCTCTGGGGGTCGTGTGAGCTCAGGGACTGTCTTCATCATGTTTGTGCAGATGTTCCAGAGCATCACCTAAGCAAAGCCACTGCCAAACACAAACGGATGTCACTTCATATACACGGTTAAATTTGTCTTGAGTGTCCTGCCTGAATTAACATTTTTTAATGGCGCAGCACTCCCTTAACAGCAGTCAGTATCTATGGGGATGACATCAGTCACAGCAATAAAGAGACGTACAGCAGTGCACAGGGGAAATTAACTGTTTCCTCAAACTGTAAATTACACAAAATGGAAACCTGGTAATACAGCGCTTCCTAATATATCACTGTTTCCTAATAATATCCATTACCAATATCCATCCTGTTAACAATGACGCTCCTAAGAATGATGAAGGGCTTAATAAACTTTGATTGCATGTTGGGAAATTGAATTGCTTCCTGAATGTGTGTTGCACGTGTCTCTGATAGGTAGTCAGTTCTGTTTGTTAAAGAATAACCAGCACTGTCCTGCTCTTGAAAAAGCAAATAAAGTCACTGTATGATCATTTTGTCTACAGTAAGTTTAAGAGCAATAATTAAAGTGTTTTCCCTCACACTGGTGTCTTATGATTTGAATTGTCTGGAGAGAATAATGGTTGTATCTGAGTGGAATTTCTAAATGTTTCCTCAGGATATGTCTACAGCAAACCATCATGGTTATTGTGTTTTCTTTTGCGCAGGGGCTAATTTGGAGAAATATTCAAGGGGTGGCAAGAATTAATTGCTGACTAATGTGATTCTTTTGTTTGGGGCTTGGAGCAAATGATGATTTTAGACTGAATGTTTATGTTGAACGTGCACGACTGATCAGAGGCATGGACGTTTGAGGAATTAGTCATTTCAGAAATAATAGCTCCAGGCGATATGGAGACAGTCTGAAGCACAGCTGAGTATTTCTGTGCAGTCAGGTTTCATCTATGGAACAACAGTAGTGGGATGTAACTAAGAAGACCAGAGTTAATATATTACTACACTGGACTTCTAATAAACCCCCTACTCTTTCTGGATGGGGGAAGCTAATACTGGAGCACATTCCACTTGACTTTTTGACACGTTTGGCACATTCTAAGATTGACATATTCAACCGAATTTGGAAGCCCTTCTTGGACTATACTGAAGGAAATGTGTCCTCCATTCTGTCTCGGGCTTTCATTTGCTCTTTAATGGACTTTTATTACATTATACAGATATGAATGTGATGGGAATCTGACTCTATGCTCACTGTAAATCTATATTTTTGTTTTGACTGTGGTGCTGAGCTGTTTTGTTTTGAAAAATGAAAATTTAATAAATATTTTCTTTAAAAAAAAAAAAAGAAAGAGTTACTGTAGTATTGGCCATATTTAATGTACTGCCACTTTACATGGATATTTCTATTTTGTGCAGCTTCATTTACTGCTCTACATTTATCTGACATCTTTAGATCCTTCACAGCTGAAAATTTTGCCTTTAAATAATTTTAAAATTATTCAGTGTCACTAAAAAAATCAAATATTATAGAAAAAGGTGACAAAATGAAAACAAAATTACATATAAGATCTTTGTTTTTTCTCCTTTTTTTTCCCCGATTATCAGATTTATCTGTGAATAAAACTGGATATAAAGGACACCGTTGCCCATAAAGTTCGAAGAATCTTGTTTTCAGACACATTGCTCTTTTTTATATACATCAGTAATCACCTTCGAGCTGGTGCAATGATTCCATACTGAGTCCCAGTTGCACTTTATCGATCAAGAATAAATCACATTGTCACAATCATTTCATGAGAAAAGGTCAAAAATATTTGATTCCCACTTCATGGGCAACAGTGAAAAAGCCAAAATTAGCCAATACTGATAGTTTATATCAGTCTAGATTCGCGTAAAAACTTATTAGACCATCAAAAGTCATCAAAAACAAGGGTTATGCAATCAAGTACTAACTCCTGTGTGTGTCACGTGACTAAAACAGACAGAAAAGAAAACATGGAATGCCTAAAAGCACTGTTTTTGTCAGTACAATGCCATAGCTATCGATGTAAGAACTGAAGTGATTTTGGTTATTTTCAAGAAAACATGGAAATTGGATAGGTATCAGTTCTGAAATTAAAGTCTTATGAGCTATTTTTGTTGTTATCATTACATTTGTCCAAACAAATGTACCTTTAGTTGTACCAGGCATTAAAATGAACAAGAAACTGAAGAAAAATAGGGGTTTTCCATGACTGTATGTTACAGAAAATAGCTTTTAATTGACATTGCTGATGAAAAAGAAATATTTTAGTCTGACTTTATGTGCAACAGTGTATTTCAAACATCTCCACTTCTAGCAGAAAAGAACAGTAACATGACGCTACGACATATATCATGATTTCATGTATAGTGTGTACCGGTACTGTTTTTTTGCAAACCGTCACCCTGCTTATACTTTCTATCCTATGCAGCACTGATAAAGAAGGTATAAATAATGTAATGATATCACACAGAATTATTTATCAATCAGATGGATCCAGGACTATGAGTGAAAATACTTTAACTACATTCTGTGGCTCCTTATGCACTTTCATTTAAGCAGGGTTCTGTATGTTCTTTATCCGGTAATGGAGTCTTTTACTGAATACTTCCTCCACCACTGCCTAATAAAACAACCTCACCACTACCCATCTTTTGCTGTTCCTTATGTATAATTGTAATAGTTGCCCTGCACACACATTTAGCAAGAAAAAACACTGCTAGTCTTAGTGCACAGGTGTCAAACATGCGGCCCGTGGGCCAAATCCGGCCCACCAAAGGGTCCAGTCTGGCCCTTGGGATGAATTTGTGAAATGCAAAAATCACACTAAAATATTAACAATCCAATGCAATCTCAAGTGGACAGGACCAGTAAAATACTATCATAATAACATAGAAATAATGACAACTCCAAATGTTTCTCTTTGTAAATGTAAATATTTTCATGTATTTACACTAAAACAAAGTACAATTTTGCAAAAAAAAAAAAAAAAATTGAATTACCTGAAATGTCTTAAAGAGAAGCAAGTACAATTTTAACAATATTCTGCATGTTACTAAATATTTTGTGTGTTTGTAGATCCACTGTGATCTGTAAATTATAATGTACATGTGTAAATGGTAAACTGAGGCAGAATACTGTTAAAATTATACTTATTTTTTCAGTTTGTTCATGTTATTCACATCTTTTGAAAGGATAGTTTGTAGATGTAAACCTTTTCATAATGTAAATTTACTTTTTTCGCTCTAAAACACAGAGAAAAGTTTGGAGTTGACATTATTTCTATATTATTATGTTATTATTTTACTGGTTCGGCTCACTTCAGATCAAATTTAGCTGAATCTGGCCCCTGAACTAAAATGAGTTTGACACCCCTGCCGTAGTGTGTTGTTGAGAATAACACTGTTACCTCATATCTCTTGATGGCAGAAGGCCTTTTGTTTCCTATATTAAGGGGATAAAGTTTGCTGCTGGATGCACACCATCACAGACAGGCACAGGTCAGATTGAACATCACCTCATGTTGCCTTCATTTACACTTGGACATCAGAGATTTACTCATTCCAAGCACCCACAACTTTTCATAAATTGCTGTATCCTGCCCAAAGCTGCCACCCCGTACATCCCTGTAGATCCACCCCTGCTATTGTCTGCATTTGTTTACTCAGGCTAATTAAGTTCACACTGTGTCTGGCACAGCGGGTGTCAATCCACCTGCGGAAGGATGTATTTAAATTCACCTCACAACACAGACCATCCTCTGCCATCTGCAACATCAGTCACTACCGTAAATGAAGCAGAAATTAGATGTGACGCAGCACTAAATTAGTACTTACTCGTGTCTTCCCTCTCTTTTTTTTGTTCTTTCCTTCCGTTCCTCCATTTTCTTTCTTTACTCCACCGTTATGCAGTCTGGTCAGTTTCTGTGAGTCAAAAGTGGGAAAAAAAACAACTTAAAACTATAGTCTCTTTCACAGAAATGAATAGAAACTACATACACTTAAGGATATTTCTTTTTTTTTTTGTCTTTTTTTTTTTGTCATTTTTGCCATTTGTAAATAAAACTATGTCTAGTCATTAAAAAAGTGTGTTTCAATAACCCAAAAATTAAAAACATCCTTAACTTTTTCTTTGTAGTGTATAAAGGTAAAAGTTCCATTGCTAAAAAATAAATTTAAAAAAACTATAACATATTACCTCTTTAACTTCTGTTGTTGAGGTCTTGAAGTCTTTAGCAATCCACCTCTAGACTCTGACACTTCAGTTCACTCAAATTTTCTCCTGAATTAACAAATTAGCAAGTTTTTATCCAATGTTAATCTGAAACTAAACAGTACATGCAAATTAACAGTATGTTTTTTACAATTATATAAAATAAAATCTCTGTAATTGAATTGGAAACCAGTTGTGTCAGAGTGTCCGTCAGTGTGACAGATAGTTTGTCCTTTGTCTGTATTATTACTCGACAGGTCCAGCCCCTTAGGGTGTGTGTATGTGTGATTACAGTTTATGAAACCTATACAGACCAGGAAGTGTTTGAGGAGTTCAGTGATACTGCCCGGTAATCATGTTGCAGGGGTTAAATGTAATGTACTCCACCCTCATAAGGAAGCTTCGTGACTGATATCTGTCTGTTTTTCTCTCTGTATGTGACCAATGAACGTTTGTCATGACCAAAAATTTCAAGTTATCAATCTGATTTTTTATGGACAGCAATAAAAAGGTACAAGGATCATTTCCACACAAGCACAAACTTGGACTCCTGCCTGTTTCTACCATGACTTCACACAACTATATACAGTATTCTGTAAAGTACACTATCATGCACACACATTCATGCACTGGCTCCTCCTGACAATGTTTTTAATTAACTAAGGTCAACCCTTGACTAAGATAAGCCTTGGCAAAGAAAATCTGGCTGTTTTTCAGGACATTTTTAAAGTATAATAATAATATTAATAATAATAATGACAACAATAATAATAATAATTTTTCAACACTTTAAAAAAAAAAAATTTAAATACCAAAAAAACAAAAACAAGAAAAAAAATTTTTTTTTTTCAAAAAGGAGCAGGATGAAGTACAACTTACATACTCCTGCCCCCTTACCCCATCTTTTCCTACTGATCACAAAGTCCCATGTCAGGTCCTCAAAGTACCTTAACAAATCCTACACATGTCAAAATAAATTCTAATCAACCCTGCACAAAATGCAAAAAAAAAATTATACATATCAAAAATAAACTCTATTTCACAGCTGTATTACGCATATAGATAGACTTCACTTAAGACATAAGTAGGAAAAAGAAATTCCAGATCCAAAAGGACACTCCAACATAATAAAAACAATGATAATAATAATAATAATAATAATAATAATAATAATAATAATGATAATAATAGATTTGTGAACATGATCTTTATAGTTGCATAGTTGTTACCTTAATAAATTCAAGGTGTAACATTTTATGCTTAGTATTTACATTTCTGTGTAGATTTCTGCGACTTCCATTTACAAATCTTACTCTAAATTTTGCAGCTACCTAAACATTATAAGTACCCATAGCAAATTAAAATTGTTGTATGAAACAGAATACGTCTTTATCTGTTACAACAGTGTGAAACAAATGATTCATAGGAGACATCTGTGTTTTTTTTGCAGACAGAAAACTTAGCTACATTACAGGTTTATACAGGGGTTTACTAAAAGCTAACTGAGCATGTGCAGAGTGAGTGTAATCTTTCTAGCTTGTTTCTCATTGGAGGTTCGAGGTTTTACATCTGTCTCATGTTATACCTAAGTCTGACAATAATTATAGTAAAATCGAAGTTACTGATATTGGCCCAAATATAGAGTTGTTTACCTCTTTATTCTTTATGTCTCTCATAAGGACAGATGTCTCATGTGAAGCCCAGACCAGTCCCGTCATAACCCAATCTAAACACTTATACTTGTTTGCTGTTATGTCTGGTTTTATAAAGTCAGGTTTTATTATTGCTTTGTTATGGAATGGGTTCCTCTGTAACATGTTTTATACTATTTTAGTGGCGTTGGTTAAAACAGAAGGCTCTCATCAGGTTGGGCTCGATGTACAGATTTAACATTCGACCAGTGGGTGTCAGTACAGTGCTTTGGTTTTACTCAGGTCAATCCCTGACAGTTTTCAGTAATGCGTGCAAAACAGAGACACAGTTTAGTACAGATTGTGTTCTGTGCGCATGAATTTTATCTTCATGTAAATGTACTGTTTTTTCACCAGGCTGTGTATGTCCATATGAAGCCACGCTCTTGCATGTTAATTTGTTTTTGTGTGTGTCTTTGTGCCAGTGTGCATGTGTGATATGGGCTCAAAAGAATGTCTCTGTCAGGTTGTGGACTCTCATTAAGATGCTCTGCCAGTGCATAATAAGCTGGCCATATGGTCAACATAGCGGTGGTATCTCCCCCCACCTTCAGGTGGTCGTGTTTGAGAACAGTCCCACAATAATATAACTAGAGACCTTGGCAGTAAAGATAAGAGATATTATGGCTTTAATTTGTTGAACCTCATAATTTCTGAGATTATTATAACTACATTACAAAACAGTCCATGGATGTCTAAGTCGTCATAAGAGAAGGTGATTTCTCTCAAAAAATTTTTGCGAGAGAAGAGTTTGCTGCTTGACGGTTCACAAGAGCTTGATAGGTCTGCTCCATGGTCTGTGAAATGCTGTTCACATCACAATAGTCATGTCACTGAGGGCACTGTTACTGCTATTCACAGCTGAGGCCTCTCAGATGTACAGAAAGGTCACTAACAAGGTATTCATCCCAGGCACTGATTTGGACACACTGAAATGTTCAGTGCCAAAGTATAATTAGTGGCCATATGGACTCTGTGTGGAGAATAACTACCTGCTGTAGATTCACATGGAGGGACTATGTTAACACTCATGATGTATCTGCTGTCAGGTGATGTAAAATGATGGTGTCGTTGAGGTAGTGAATTAAATGTCCAAATTTCATCACCATTCTCATTCTCATTGTGCACATGACTTATCAGGTGTAATGTTAAAAATGAAAATGGACACAAACGCATCATGTACAACATTTTAGTTTCCGCAATAGGAAAGGAAAACCTGCCCTGTTCTTATTCAAGAGAAGTCTGCCTCATAGAGCAGTCCTACTGTCATCTAAAGGTTTTTGGATAAATAGTTTGTTCTGGTGAATAACATGCACAGTGAATCACCATTCATTACCAGTTTATGTTTAATTCTTTCCAAATGTACCCAGTCCTCTGGCAAGAAATCCCGTATTTTATGACATCAAAATGAACATTTCCAGAGTAAAAAAACTATTGCAGTGCTATTTTCTCAAACAGGTGAACGAGATCCTGAAGGATTGCTGGTGCTGCCACTGTCACTCTGCCACTGTATCTGTGTTGTGGTTGTGTATATGAGTCCCCCTTATATATGACAGTAGACCATCTGTTTCAGTTCACAAGCTCTCATGAGCTAATTGTAGAATACCTGTCCAGAGAGAGATGGTGCAGCACTGCAGTAAGAGGGGGGCAGAGGGAGGGAAACAGTCACAAGATAACCGAAGGGAGCCACATGTTCTTCAGATTTGTAGATGAAATTTAGATAAAGGAGAGAGGATTTAGATAAAGGGTTAGTCATACACAGCGGAACAAAAACTCAAGTGGGATGTCAATGTGTTTCTCTTTTGTGAATATTAAAATAGTAGTAGTTTGGTTCATTATAAGTATTCGATAAATAGACATATTACAACTCTCTGCTGTGTGAGTTTATTTTGAACTATTCCCTCTAGCAGTCAGAAAATGCAGCTTTGAAACGAACTGCTGTGCACTAAGGAAAAAAAAAAACATTTAGCTTCCAACTGTTTGAGTTGATATGTCTTGATGCCAGTGAAAATCGTGATGCCACGGAGCAGGATGAATGTGAAAGGGAGTATTACTGATCAGCACACCACCAACATAAACAGAGAGAAGTCTTTAAAACTGTGCTCAGCTAGAGCTTTTTACAGGCCTGAAGGCAGTAATCTTCTCTGATTGTGCTGAAAGCCTGGCGCTCACCAGAGGACTTTCAAATCGGAACCGATTTTGAAAATACAGACAACCGCAGTCACAAAAATAGTTAACTCGTTTTAATATTTTGATTGGAAGTGCGTATTCAACAGACAATTCAACACAGACGGAGGATCACTCATTTCTCCTTTCTAGACAGCTGACTTCAGAGCAAACTGGGCATGCCGTCTTCTCAGCAATAACTTCATCTACAATTTATCTTGTATTTTGTTTTCTGGTTTGAAAAAAATGGAGAAAAAAAAAAAAAAAAAAAAAAGCACGGAAGTCCAGAAAACTAATGCATATAGTCTTGCCTGTATGCCCGGTCACCTCTTTAAACATTTAATGCAAATATCAGTCTGTTGTTCTGATTCATTGTCTTAGCTTGCTGGACTTTTGTGTGTTGTGATTTTCTTTTACCAAAAAAACTAAATAGAAGATAAATTGTAGATGAAATCATTGCTGAGAGGACAGAATGTGCGTAGCTTATACATTTTGCAGCACATGCTGGAGGTGAAGAAAAGAAGTAGATATAAAGTTTTGCACTGGATCAAATTTATAAACAATGAAACAGCAGTGTGTTAGAATGTAAAAAACAAATAAAGCTGGAGGTGAGATGGAAATAACGTTTAATTGTATGTCTTAAACGTGTCGAGTGAAAGCTGCAACCAGCATTTAGAGGGGAGAAGAAAACCTGTGATCATTACAAAGTCATTTTTCTATATTCTGTAACTTTCCAGCTCCTTAGAGAGGACATTCCATATTAATGTAAAGGCTCTGGACATCAAACTCCTTTTTGTGCTCCTGGCAAACATGTTTATATTCTATCCTAGTCCATAATATTCAGGTGGTCATACTTCCTGGCCGGATGACTTTCACTGGCTGATGTGGGTTTGTATGAACAGAGGTAACTTTGGGTATAACTATTAAAACTTCTAAAGAAAGTCAATACAACAGCACTTCAGCATGACCTTTTGATCATCTTTTTACATTATCCAGGTGTTAATTTAAATGTTACTTACTTATAAAATTAGGTCTTTTATGTGACTAAAATACAGCTCATTTCTCTCTTAAATTTCTTCAGCGATTTTCAGATCTTTTTTCTCATGGTGCATTCTTGACAAATGTTGGCTTTTGTCATACTGATGCAGAAATCATTCCCAAAGCTGTTAAATGTGAAGGTTTGACAAGATGTGCCAGATGTGGTTAACCATTCAAACCATCTGATGATTAACTGAAATGAGAATGTCATGCTTCAGAGTTACTTTTTTATATATATATATTTTTTTCTTTTATTATGTGAAGGCATCTATTTTAACATGTTTTCACACTTTAAAGAAAATATTTGATCCTGGTTGAGACCCTGAGATGTGAGAGGCTTGAGGATAAAAAAATTTATAAACTTTCTCTTCAGAGTAGGCGAGCATTTAAATGATCTTCTCCTTTTGGCTGAATGGAGTTTCTGCACAATTTAATTGTCAATGTTGCTTTGATACGATCAGGATTTCAAGACTTTTTATGTCCTGTCATTTTTATTTGCATTTTCAGGCAGAGTTGAATCTCAAAAAAAGTTTATACACTTTTAAGAGGAATAAAAGTCAGTGTATGGATGAAAGATAACTGTGGATGAATATTATGAAAAGGGATTTAGTGAGTTGTGTGTCTGCATGTGTGGAGCAATAAGGAAACCAGATGGCTCGCTGAACTACAACAAACTACTGGCTTAATAGACAAAAAAAATAGCAATGAAATGCCACCATGTATGAAGAATTGAAGGAATAAATGTTTGACAAAGGCTTAGACAAACAAGGAAACTATCTGAAACAGCGCTATATGATTCAATCCAGTGGTTTGGTTCTGTTTGGTTCAGTAGTGACCACTGCTGTGACTGCCTTGAATGAAAGATCTGAACAGAATAATGTTACCCTTAAAGGTGGGGTAGGAGATGTTTTCCTGGAGTATTTTTTACTATGTTGCTTAAAATCCCCTTCACACCCCGATTACAACTAATTAATTAAATGCTCTAACACAAAAATTAAAAAATATAGTCATCTATGGAATGGACAGGACTGAAAAAACACCATCCAATCATTTTGAGCGCCCACTTGAAACGATTGGGCGATGATATGTCTGTCAAACTCAACTGCCATTTGTCCCTCCCCCCTCTGCTCATACGCCTCTTCGTGCATGAATCGTGCGTTCTCAGAGGCTTGGAGCACTTGTACAGGAAATGAAGCCAGAGACAGAGCTTGGCTATTTTAGTTATATTAAGATGGAAAGTTCATCGGAAAACTGTTTTGTCACCAACAAAAATCACTAGGGAATGTAAAGTTAGCCAGATAGGTATGAACTGGGGCTGTTCTGGAAGAGCGGGGGTGTTGGAGGAGAATGAATGGGTACAGTTACATGATGTTTTTTAAATCCGATTTATTTTTCCAGAAGAAATTAATTCGGAATTAAAGTATTTTCTCTTCTCTTTACATGGAAATGTTAAACCCAAATGAAGGTTTACATGAGGTATTAATGAGGTGGATAAGTGAGTAAAAGGGTTTGCGCTGCAGTGCTCATGTTGCCTTGTTCTTGCAGCCCTTCTGTTAGCTTAGCTTAGCATAGTCACTGCATTTCCATGGTCACACGTAGCCAGTTTTTTAAAGGTGATTTGTTGTCTTTTGTAAGTGATTTTCTGAAATCCGATTCTCCCTGATTATTTCTTTAGATCTGCGACTTACTGCACTGATACAATCTTGGGACTGTTGTGTTGACAGAAGTTGGAAAATCTTTTTGCTGGAAGGGATGCATGCGCTAAATTAGCTTTGCTTTACCGTTTTAGCTTTGCATAAGTTTTTATTTCCCAAGATTTTCTTGCTGCAGTAAGCCACATCACCCTGATGTGAGCCTCAATTTGTGATCATATTGACCCCACCGGACTAAAGCAATGATTAGGGAGAACTGAATTCCACAAAATCACTCATAAAATACTACGGATCACCTATAAAAGCCTGGCTACGTCTGACCATAGGAATGAAGCGATTATGCTAAACTAGGCTAAACTAAGCTAACGGAAGGGCTGCGAGAACAAGTCAGTCGGTATACTGCAGTGCAAACTGATTTGCCCACTTATCGAACTCATTAGTGCATGACAAATGAATTAATAATAAAACAGGTGATGAACTCTTCCTTCAGGGTTTTAGAGCCGGAGCCGGGGCCAGGCGAATTGTTGCTGTGCAGCGCTTGTGAACCCTTGGTAACAAGCATTGCCCGTGCCAGTATTCTGGAGGCGTGGCTTCGGGGGCATGTCTGAAGAAAGGGGTTCCAACTTTTGAATTGTGTATTTTCAAAATGAAGCTTGCTCGAACCATTTTTCCAAGATCTCCTACCCCACCTTTAAACCGTACTAATAACTTCAAGGTCAGATTTAACGTCACTTCACTACAAGTACAGTTCTAAACCTTTTTCCCTTTTCTTTAGGCGTCAAACTTTAGTGCCAGCAGCTTCCTATAAATGAAACAATGTGCATTTTGATGATACGGTCTTCCAAAACAACTATATATAGGCACATTATTATCAGACACAGAAAGTAGTTCTCAGCAGAAACTGAAAAAGGATGAGTGCTATTGTGTTCACAAACATCACATCGGTGTTTACGACCTGCTGATAAAATGTGTGTGTAGGTTCAACTGAATGAGATTCAAGACAGACTCCTCTAAAATCACTTTAATTTGATTTGACTTCTCTGGATTTAATATGGCTCTTGTTTGACTACAAATACTAAAAATCCCAATTATACTCCAGGAGAAAAATATTTGACAGATTGACAATATAATTGGTACAATCCTAATAATAGAACAACAACAAAGGAACAAAATCAAAGTGCGCTATTTTCTTTGCAATTTAGTTGACAATATAGGATGGAGGCTGTGAAGCAAGATTACAGATTGAAATAAATGAAAATGATCATAGTTGTGGTGGTAAAGTGGTTTTTGTATGCACAGAGAGGAGAGTTGGTTTGTTTTAAAGAAGCCTGGGCAATCTGGACAAAAGATCATATGATTATCTATCGAGGTACATGATCTGAATCACAATTTTCTTACTTCATATAAAATACAGACAAGTTTAACCCGAATAATTACAGTTTTTCATCTAGTTTTCTCTGGTTTCTGAAGGCTTTGGCTGTGTCTGATGGCTTCCTGTTTGACTAACACTGAAATAGTTAATATGAAGTGAACACTAATCAGCATTTACCGGTACGTACATCTGCAGTGTTACCATTAATTACCTCCACTGCGGTGGCCTATTTTGTCCTGCCAAAGTTTTATTTATTCATTTTATTTTATTTATTCATTGGTTTATTTAATAGGGACCATGTACATTTATGAACATTGCTGTATAAAAATGCACCCATGTAAATATGTCAGAATTAGTAAAAAATAACTACTTTTAATTTGCAGTCCCTAGGCAGGTGACATAAACAAAACATAAAACAGTCAACATTAGTACATTATTTGTTCGCTATAAATTAACAAATTTAGAAATACACATAATGATGACATAGGCATCATCAAAACAAACAAATAAACAAAAAACAAACAGGCATAGGATGATCACAGGGGCATTAGCCTATACATTCACCTCTATACTTACATACAACTAAACACAGAAAGTGTGTGTGTAATGAAATGTACATCAATTAAAAATGACTGCATCTCTGGTTTTCTACGAGCCACTGGTTTAAGTGAGTTTTAAAAGTGTTGTATGTTGGACACTCTGCTATTGGGAGGGGCAAGCTATTCCAAAGTTTACCTCCTACTATTGACTATTTTATAATCAATCAGACTCTTTTTAACCCTATAAAACCATCTGTATCATATTTGCTACGCCCGGTTCTGAAACCTTTATCTCATCAACAAGTCAACTTTCCTTAACTCTTTAAAACCTGACGTGTCATTGCTGACACACCATGTTCATATACAGTTTGGATGGCTGTGACTCTTTTACTGTTGGTGCAATTGGAAAAATTCCAACGGTTTCTGAAACTTGAGATGTTGTGCTTTATAGGCTTTATTGGGTCATTATGGTAATTTCACCCATATCTGTACTAGAACCTGGAGAAGAAGCTGTTTTAGCAGTATTATAACATACAGTAAATTGTAAATGATTGCTAGATTTGGAAAGATCTGGACAAAAAAGTGCTCTGGAAAAATGGGCAAATGGACTCAGTATAGTTCCTAACCTTTTAGTTGGTCAAAATAAGAAAAAAAAGTCCAGGCGGGCCATTTTAGCCTCAGGGTTTATAGGGTTAAAAACCTGTTGTATATGACCTGATACATGTTTTCTGCCCCCTGGTGGATTACTATCCCACTGCAGCCAGTGGATGGGCTTTTTTGTTTTTTCCTTGTTCAATATGGCCACTAACATTAAATCGTACGACACACATTTTGTAGGAAAGTCTTTGGTAATTTTTAAAAAGTTACATTAAGAATAAGATTTATATTGTTATTTGGTTGAAAATTTTAAAATTTTGAAAAATAGTGAAATTACAGTGCCATTCTAGGGAAATAAAAATGCTGTAAAATGTTTAGGAAAAAAAAAAATACCTGAAATGTTTTATACTTTCAAAATGTTACTGGTAAAATTAATTTTCTATCTAAAGTTAATGTTGTTGTGCACAAGAAGTTGGCCAAAATGCCAAATGTATCGAATGTGATACAATATATATATACATATATACATATATATATATATATATATATATATATATATATATTTATATATTTATATATTTATATATGTAGATAGATAGATAGATAGATAGATAGATAGATAGAACAAAAACAAAATAATATGGCAAGTTTTTTGTTTGTATTATGTTAAAAGAGCTAATAAACATTTCAGTTCCTAAAAAAAAATTGAATTTTGTGGCTAGTTTTTAATGGGTCAGGTTTTACAGTTTTAAGACTGATATAAAACTGCATGGCCGACTCACTGCATGGCCGAATTCTGAAGCCATATCTACAGGGTGGGGAAGCAAAATTTACAATATTTTGAGGCAGGGATTGAAAGACAGTATATGACCAATTAGTTTATTGAAAGTCATGAGAATTTATTTGTAACAAGAAAATTGACATAATAGAAAATGTTTTTATTCTATGTGTCCTCCTTCTTTCTCAATAACTGCCTTCACACGCTTCCTGAAACTTGCACAAGTGTTCCTCAAATATTCGGGTGACAACTTCTCACATTCTTCTTTAATAGTATCTTCCAGACTTTCTTGTAATAGTTTTGCTCATAGTCATTCTCTTCTTTCTATTATAAACAGTCTTTATGGACACTCCAACTATTTTTGAAATCTCCTTTGGTGTGACGAGTGCATTCAGCAAATCACACACTCTTTGACGTTTGCTTTCCTGATTACTCATATGGGCAAAAGTTTCTGAAAAGGTATGGATAATAGTGTTCGGTATGACTATGACATCAATATATGTTTGGTTTCAAAACAATTGACGTAGTGCCTGCTGAGAAAAAACAACTACATGTTCACTGTAAATTTTGCTTCCCCACCCTGTAGATCTGACAGACTTACAATAAATCTTCATTACTTCTTAAGCAGCAGCAAAAGAAAATGATACACAAACTCTGCAAGTAAACACAGACTAAAACTGGACAATGTAGCAGAAAATATGTCATGTCCAGCTTTGTATCCACATCTATTAGACTATTGAACACCTGTGCCTGGTTTAGGTGTTTGACCCACTTACTAGCTATCATTCATTCATTCATTTACTTATTTAATACTCGAGAACACTTTATCTTTGTACTTCTTAGCCTAAGTTATTCTTGCTTGTGACATTTTAAAGGATTTCTCTTAAAGGTGCACATGGACAGATGGATGTTCGATTCCATATGAGTGTTTTGTGCTTTTGTGGTTGCACTGATGTTCCTTTAGAAAATGAAGGTCCTAACAGATGAATAAAGTTCACGCCACAATATCTCTATTAGTGGACCGAAATACACTCACTAACCTAACAACTTGTGCTACTAACCCAAAGGTTAGTGCAACACTCTCTGTGAAAAACATTAACCCTTTAACCAGTGAGACGTTATTCCAGGTAAAAGTGCTGCTGTGAGTTTACGTCTGTTTCAGTGTCATAAAAGCTGCTGTGAGTTTGTGCTTGTGTTCCTTTTCCTCAGTGGTTTTGGTTTACTGCGTGTTTTAAGGTCAAAACAGATGGAATAACAGAAAAAACAGAGAGGAATTGAATTTTAACAGGTTTTTACTAAATAATGCACTCAGAATGCACATCAGTAAGAGATTTAGGATGTTGAACATGAGCTGTGAACTAGAACACACTGATTTGTATTTGAATTTTGACCCAGCAGTTTTTGTTTTGGGGCTCTTTATTTCTAAATCAGTCCAACTGCTTTTGACACCTGGTTATACTCCAAAAAGCAGTTATATGGTCAAAACTCTGCCAAAGGAAAATCACCACAACACTGCAAACAACAGTAAAAACAAAAAAACACAAGGAAAATGGTGTAAAAAAAAAAAAAAAAAGAAGAAGAAGAAGTCCAAACTGTCTATTTTTAGAGCGGTCTCATTAGTGTAGGGGGATCCACTGAGCATGCTAAGATGTCTGTGGAAAGAACAAGGTCTATTCTTTCAGCACGGTTTGAAATTTTTCTTATTGAGCAAATTGTTGATTTTTTATGAATATTTAAAATAAATCATACACTCAGACACATCAGGGGTTGAAGGGTTAATTACACTGACTGTGTTAACATGCACACCAGCATCCTGTTTATGAAGTATATCCTGGTTTTAATTGTTTAGAATATGGTGTGTACATGACATACAGAGGAATCTGGACACTGATATCCATACATGATAAATACTAGTCTGACCAGCCATTGGGTTCTCTCAGTGTATTCAATACTGAGAAAACAGTCTGGAATTGGGCAAATCGCTGTGAAATATTCACAATCTAATCTATATTGACCAATCACAAGTCTCGGGGGGCGGGTGTTTCGCAATGCCTCATATGCACCGACTTTTTTTTGTCTCAAGTCAAAATCAGCTCTAAGTCCGCAAATCTCTTCACAGCTGTTGTTGGTTGTTTATTTGATTCAAAAATAAGGATTGAATTACACTTTACACCTTGTATTCTTCAGTTTCTCTGACAAAAGCATCACATTGGTTTACTCCAAGCCCCACGATTCCAGACAGATTTCTCATTGAGAAAGATGGATGGATGGATGGGATGGATGGATGGCCAGGCTAGATAAATACCAGTATCCTGTTCAGTTTGTGCCTGTGAGTTTATTGTCATTTAACTGAATCTAACTGTTTAGCAGCCGCTGCTAAACTTTAAAATGACTGTGGCTGTAGTCAATGAGGGTGACAGGGAAATTGAAAAATGTTAAGGTTCTCATTTTAACATACCACCTGTGGAGATCAATATACTATCACTGAAAAAAACGGCAATACCTGCATAAGTGAAAAGTAAAACTGGCCACTGACATAACAAATGACCTTTCATGTTATTGGCCTAGTGTTTTGTCAAATGCTTAAAAACCATCGTACTTCTGTACAGGAGGTCCTCGGGTTACGAACGAGTTCCGTTCCTACACTGGCGACGTAACCCGAATTTCCGCGTAAATCGGAATTAACCGTTTAATACCCCCTGTCCTTAATAATGGTCGCCACGGTCGGCCGACTGAAGCCTAAGGCTTTACTGATGTTCATCAGCGTCTCGCCTTTCTCCGACCTTTTGACGATATCCAGCTTCGTTTCCATCATAATGGCTTTCCTCTTGGCTGGACCAGCATCGCTAGAAGGTCCTGCTTTCTTTTTTGGGGCCATGATGTGAAAAAGGTGAGGATACCGAGAAAATTACAGAGCACAAACACAGACATTCTACACTATGGGGCTGGAGAAAAAACGGCAGACGAGACGCAGGCGTCGTAAAGTCGAAACAGCGTAGGTCGAGTACCGCGTAACCCGAGGACCTCCTGTACTTGGTAAACAGCAGTAATCAGACTCTGGAAGTGTGGCCTGTTGTCTCAGTATCTTTGCATATGTAAAAATATACTTGCTTCAACCCTGATTCAGTGACTTTTGTGTTTTCCTCCAAATTGTGTTCAGAATGTTAAAATCCTTCCATGACCAGGACACATTGTTTCACAGCAGACTTAATACTATTAAATACCAACATGGCAGTGTGAATTAGTCTTCCTGGTATTCCTCTATTGTTTGGAATCAGACATGAGATCAACAGGTAAACGTGTTCTGGCAACTGTTACCACATATGATGATGAGGATGATGAAAATCTGCAGCCTTGATTGATAGAGTGTCGTTGTGATCAACTTGTGGAACTGGTGTTAATGTTAACCCACTGTTATGTTTCTAAGGTGTTTTCCACTGTGATCAGACCCATTGCATTGTTCTTTTTACACAAACTGACATACTATTCCTTGTTTTACTACAGCCTTGAAGCCAGCAGACTTCTGATGATTATTCCATTTAATCAGATGAGCATATGTCATTTTTTTCATTTGTGACAGAAAAAATTCTGTGTCTCTAAGGCTCCAGTCGTGAGATGCTTTTGTTGCTGTTGCCATGTTTGTGTTTCTGTTAGGTCATTTTGTGACTGCTCAGTGATCCTCAACTGTCAGCAGGGGGGCCGCCATGGATTTGAGGCCCCATGGGAAAAAAAATACCACTTTGGATCCCACCACTTCAATGCCACAATCCCTAAAAACAGCACTATGCAGGCAAGAATTTATTCTGCTTAGTCGGTTATAAAAGGTTTTGTGCAAGATTGATGAGAATGGTGCAGTCAGCTTTTACATTTCAACAATATTTTTAGTGATAGCAGTGTTAGAATTTTTTTTTTTTTTTTCATTTATGTACTTATACAAATAAAATATAGATTTACTTTTGGATGGAAGAAGCTAATTGGATTTTATTCTTTTTTTTAAACCAAAAATAAAACAAATCTATTGAAAAGAATATGTTTATTAGCACTTTGTCAAGCAAACATTCTTTTATGGTGATGGGTTAAGAATTTTTGTACAAATAGTGACTAATGTTCTACTATTTTCTTGAGCCCCTGTCAGTCATGGAATCATCATCGGCACTTTTCTCCCCCTTATGGTGCCTCTGTCTGTCAGTAACCAGGGCAACATCTACACATGGATACTATCAAATTACTACAGCTGGAGTATCTGGAAATGGGCATAGAGTGTTTACATCGACCAACATGAAGACAGAATCCTCCAAATACCCCACAGTATCCATGATTAGGGGTGTAAGAAAATATCGTTTCTGCAATATATCGTAATATTTCATTTCACAATACTGCATTGATATTAAAAATTACTGTATCGATATTTAAGGTATTTATTCAAATGCAGATATTGTGGAGGTTCATCTTTGTTTTTTTGTTTTTCTTTTTTGTTTATATCTTATTGATTATTATTTAACACTCTTTTAGTAAATAATGTTAGTTCCTTTGTTGGGATTGCACAAGAATAATGTTATGATGTTAGTTATGAACTAATAGAATATGACCATTTGCGCAGGATCTTAAACGGTAATGTCTGTAAAACATATTTAAGTTTTAACAGGAACATTTTGTGATATAGCATAAGATCCTGTTCTCAGCAAATAAAAATGTGTTTAGTATTTGTGCATATTTCTGGTGTAATTCACTTCTTCAAGGAAATAATCATTAAAAACAAAAGAAACAAACAAAAAATGGCCTTTTTAACAGTATCATGATATATCATGATATATTGTATCGTGATCCTTGTATTGTGATTTGTATCATATCGCCAGATTCTTGCCAATACACACCCCCTATCCATGATATTGATGTGCACGTAAACACAGTCAACAATAAACAAGCTATTTAAAACTGAGCAGCATAATTTTCATCAAGTCAGACTTTACTGCTACTTTTTATTATACTTACACAAAGCAACTGTAACATGACAATTTCTCATGGGATTAATAAAGTATTCTGATTCTGAAATAATTTAATTAATTTAGTTTTTTTTTTTTAAGTCAAGTATTCAGCCAGGAAGATAAAACGCATTCATAATATTCATTGGCGGTCAAAAGAAAGCATAAACCAAAAGTGCTGCAGAAGATATAATATAAAGGTGTTTATTAAAGATATGTAACTCACTGTTTTCAGCTGAAACTACTGTTATTTGATCTCAATAGTCAGGTGTGGCTGCATTGTTGTGCTGTTCTGATTTAATCCATGCGCTGTCTAGAACTACAGAACCTTTCACTGGCCAATAACAGACAAGCCGTGGGACAATAATTCACCTTGACCAAAGCCCAGAATACACATAATTGAATTTCTAGTCTCAGTGGTACACAAGACAATGTTTTTCTGCTTCTATTATATAATTTCACTATCAGAGGAGAGAAGAGGGACATAATTCTTTCAGAGACCATAAATCAACCATTAATCACAAAATAGACTCTTAACCGGAGCAGGAAACTAGCCCTTTATTTCTACGCCGCAGCCACTGATGGCATACAAGCTGTTACTGTTCTGCAAGTCAGACGGAATTAAAGAATAAATGACTTTAGGAATGTTTAGTAAATATCAACTGACAAATTTTATCCACGGGCTTAAATTATTCTTGTGGATTAAATTAAAGCTGCAGGAGACAGAAATCGAGGGAAAAAATACCAGAGTTTGAAACTACACACCTTCCCTCTGCAGTTCTCTCATCACCGTCCAAATCAGAAGACTTAAGATTAAGTCAGTCGATGAATGCTGCGTCATGAAACTGCAGAAAAAAGGAGGGACTGTCAGTGCAGCAGAGTTGTATCTTAGCAGTGATTAGTAATTAAAGCTGTTGATAATGTATCTGACCACCACACCTTCATAAAAGCATCTGTGACTGTGGTTGGTTTTCTTTTCTACAATCTGCTTACAGGGAAAGGAACTTAAATTTAATGACAACGTTTTTGTAATACCATGCGATTTCATGTATAGAACGTGTTTGGACTAGAAGAATGTCATTAATTCTACCCTCCTATTTTTGGGGGCATTTCACCCAGGGTCGAGGTTACGTCCTGCATCACTGATGTGTTTTAAGCGGGTTCTTGGTGTCATAATCCAGTTATCCCCTAACCCTAACCCCTACATGTAGAATGTAACACTGGCGTAATGGGTGAAATATGTACCACGAAATGCCCCAGAAAGTAGGAGTGGCCTGTAAACAGAGTCCCAATGAGGCCTCTTAAATAACACTATCATGAAAAGTCAATGTTTTCTTTGTTCAGTGACACCAGAAATGAATTGTGCACTGAAACTGCAAGGAAACTTTTCTGTGACCTTTTCATACTTTGCTATTAAAGAATGTTAACTGAATTTATGACACATTTACCGCTGATTTGTAATGTTCTTTTCCATCAGGGATAAAAGTTAAAAATGGGATGAATACATTGATCTGCATGGAGGGACGGTGTTCACTGATGGATGGACATGCCTGATATGTGTGTGGGTCTTTCAGGAACAGACTCCTTCCATCCTTGAAGACAACTTCATGTCTGTTTTTGGGACAAAGTAACCCCATTCTTATTATTTTACCACAGATGCCAATGCATGTGGCACCCATTGTCAGACAGGCAAATGTACAGGTCTGGCGAACAGAACTGTCTATTATGATTACTGTGTGTAATACTGCAATTTTGGTTTGAATATACTACCTTCACAGTACTGGCGATTTCTCATAGACTGCCAGGGAAGCCCAGCTTCCCCTAAAATTACGAAAATTAAATGATTAAATATGTACGGTTGTTGATATTTCATTGACTACAAATGTGTTAGAACACGTTCATCTCACAGACGAGTTCGTTCAGAATCAGTTTTATCACAAATCAATGGACTTGATGTTGTTAACTTCTCATACATTCCCGTTGCGCTGTTTTCTCATACGATCTCTGCTCAGTGCATTTGCCCATAGACGCCCGGCGTCCTTGGACTTCTATGGGACTGAGTGGAACAGTTTTTTTTCATTGCCTCAAAACTGGATGGTAATTGGATAAATGCCACGATGTTGTCCCGCCCCCGGACGCCGGGCGTCTCTGGGGGTGAATGGAGCTGTGGACGGAGCTCGGCTGGGCTGGACGCCAGGATTTCACATGCTGATTGGAGGATCAGTTGAAAGGCTGAATCCTGTTTGATTGACAGCTAGTTTGAGATCTACTCCTTCACTTGACAGAGTTCAGTTTAATACCATCATGCATTCTGCTTGTGAGATTGAGAGAGAAACCACTACGAAATTACTTGTTCATTTCTTGCACTGTAAATAAAACACACTCATTGTACTTCCTTGTTTCAATTTAACATAATTTCAGCATTTTCTTGTTTACTTGGTACGATAAGGTCACTGACCATTTTCTTAAAAAAGGAACGGAGGGCCGAATTTATGTTTAAATAACTTGACATTTTTTTTGATGTAAGCTGACAATGAGCTTCCCCTGTCTGAAAGACGAGCAGCCGCCACTGCTTCATTGTCAAGAAAAATACATTTTTACACAATATCTTACTCTGGTCTGCTCCTAAATCTGGACAGTTAAATTATCTTTATTTATCTTATAATGTGTTTTCCTACCATGCACTGTGGTCATGGAATAATCTTCAAAAAACTCTTAAACTACAAACATTCATCTCTGTTAATGATTTTAAAAGTATCATGGAGAATCCTGTGAAGGAGGAATGTCACTGTTTTTCTTGAGGCCATTATGGTTGAATAATTGTTATTCTGTTTTATTATTCATTGTGTGTCATGTATGTGTTTTATATAGTTCTGACTCTGTATGGCTGTTACCTCGGCCAGGTCTCTCTTGCAAAACAGATTTCTCATCTCAGTGGGACTTCCTTGTTAAATACAGGTAAAATAAAATAAATAAAATCTTCAAAAATCAGAGTACGGTCTTGTGAACTCGGCAAGTACAGTCTTGGCGAGAATGGTCCCATAGAACGGACTTCCTAAGAACGCAAGTCTGTCTGTAATTGGAACGGCTGTGTACTTGTGAACTTTCCTCCCTGCCTCTGCTGTATTTGTCATTGGCTCCCTTACGTATTTCCCTCAAATCACCACAATGTCACTCAATTTGATTTCAATGCATTTGTGCTAGTAGTTACATGTCATTTATACATTTTGTAAATTTTTCAAAACTGTAATACATTTCCCATATCATGATAATAATAGTAAATGGTCTGCAGTTATATAGCGCATTTTCTACACTTTCATGATTCCCAAAGCGCTTTACACAGCCTCACATTCACCCATTCATACACCAGTGGGTGGCTGCTGATGCAAGGTGCTGCCGGGCTCTACTGGGAGCAAAGTAGGGTTCAGTGTCTTGCCCAAGGACACTTCAACATGTGCACAGTCAGGGCCAGGATTCGAACAGCCAACCCTTCGGTCATTGGACGACCCACTCTACCAACTGAGCCACAGTCAGATGTATTTCCTGCTATTCTATTCACTCGTGTTCTAACATTATATCACATCATCTCGTTACGGTCATCTAGTCAAAAAACATGACTGAATTCATTTGTCACAGAAGCCGCCATAGCATTTGAGAGTAGCATGAAGTGCATCATGGGATAAGTCTACACGAGTCACCAACCAGTGTATCCTTGGTTTAAGCTTGCTGACTAGAACAATATCCAGTTATTCCATGCGTTCTTGCAATTGGAACAGTACTTGGGCCGCGACTGCTGACGTTCCACAAGAACGGAAAAACAGACAAGAACGCATATTGAGAAACAGCCAGTGTCTTTTGTCATTTTATAAATGCACAGGCTAATGTATAGACTGAATTGTGTAGCTCCAGTAATAAGCATCAATTTACAAACTGGCCGTCGGATAAAATGCTAATTATCATTACAATAATATTTCTACATGTACATATATTTTATAACATGACATATGATGATGATGTATTGCAACATACATATTTTGTTGTTTGATTTAATTTTACTCATTTTACACATTTTTTTCATTATAAATTCATTTTAAAGTGCTCAGGCTGTAAAGCAGAGCTGAAAACCACAAATATCCATCCTATTTCTTTATGTTTTGATCTGTTTTCTTCTTTCAGGGCTGAGTCTTAGAGAATAACATTACACATTGGCCTGTGTTTTTGTTTTTACTGTCGGTATGAGGATACTTATTATAATGATGCAAATGAGAGCAGCGGACATGAACTATGCATGTTATTATAAAGGCCCTGCAAATGTCATATGTCACTGTGTGTAGAGTAGCTGAACTCCTCTAATCAATTCATAAACACAATCTGAGGATGACCCTGAGCTGTTTCAATCTGCTGTCACCAAGATGTTATAGAATTGCAAATGGCAAAGTGACATATCCCACATTCTATTCATCTGAGGACAGAATTACATCTGAGACAGTCGGTGGCCTTCTGAGAGAGACGCAATGGTTTTGTGTTTACTTAAAGTGTGTTCATGCATGAGTGTGTTTACATGTGTGTTCACCAGATGGCATCTGCTTCTTTGCTCTGCTTTGTTCTCATGTCCACTCACCTCAGTCAAGTCTGTCTTCTCTCTTTACATGTTTGAGCTTGAAATACAGTTGTGTGTTTGTCTTTTTGAAGTAGTTCAGTAGTTGACATCATAGACTTTGAATTATTTCAGTCATTTGTTTCCCTTCTTCTCTGCCTTTTCCTCTGATGCAAACACACAAAATGTTCAGATAAACTTATTTTTATTGCAAAAAACTGAAGTGAGATGGATGTTGAATTCTGTTAAATAAGAAAACATCTTATCTTTTTATTAAGTCCGTTCTGTATTAAAGTGCACACAGAAGCTTTGAAGGCTTATAGTAAAAAATATAGTTATTTTACCTTGGCATAACTCCCATGAAAAGAGATTAAAACTGTGCACGTGTACATTTTTTTTCTATTATGGAGGTCAGTAAATCTTGATTTTAAACGGTATTACACTAAATGATTTCTAGACCACATAAACGTTCTTGCTTTTTATTGAACTATAAAGGAATGAGTTCAGAGCTGACATAATTTACACAATATTATCTATAGACTGTCTGTTGCTCTACATTCTCAATTTCACTCTCTTAGCAAATTTTAGATACTTTCAGTCAAATGTTAGAAAAAAAAAGGCCCGTCTTTTTCAATTTTCCCATTCTCATCTGGACTTAATGCAGTATGTCTTTAATTTTCATAAGCAAACAAGTCATGGCTCCGACTGCTGTCAATGTGCTGCAGGTAACTGGTGAAGAGAGTGCAAAAACCTTCAAAGTATTCTTTTTTTATCAGCCTTGGCAACAACATGCTTAGAATTAGGAACAGACTATGGCTAGAGCTGTTGCATAACAACTATCATCTTTGTTGCAACAGTGATGACAAACAGAGGTAAGGTTCAAGTCAAGGTTAAAAACAACTTGGATCGGCAAAAATAATATGAATATGAATATGGAAATTAGATGCTAAATGCCAGATTTTAGTATTTAGTATGTCCAGAACCATAGTATAAAACCAATAGTATGTGAATTACATACCATTTCAATATGCTCTGGACACTTCATCAGCATAAGTATCCCATAATGCACTGCCATGGTGGCAACAATAGACAGTAACAGAAGGCAAATACAGCCCAGTATTAAGAAGTATTCCACATATTAGAATACTGGCACAAACTGTAGTACCACACAGATGCCAGTACATGCTGGTGTAGTCCATAGCAGTGGCAGCAGAAAAGACACTTGTCAGGAACATGTCTGACTTTAACAACAGAGTCATAAGACATTTGAATGTCTGAAGGATAGACAAGTGAAATTTACATACAGTATAAAAATACATGACTGAAAACACATACTGTGTATTTTTATTTGAATTTCAATAAACATTTTAAAATAGTGGTGCATGTACTTTGGTGTTTCCTTGTGGTAATATGTGGTTGTAGTGCAGCTGAAAACTGACTTGGATACTATGCCCCACCAAAAACTAATTTCACCAGCTGCCACTGGTCCATAGTATTACACGCATGTTGGAGGAGCTGAAACCGACCAGATACCAAAGTTACAGGTAGGGATGGGAATCGTTAAGAATTTAACGATTCCGATTCCATTATCGATATCGTTTATCGATCCGATTCCTTATCGATTCTCTTATCGATTCTCATTGGGTGAGGGAATAAAAGAGCACAAATGGGTGTGTTTGTATTAACTGTATTTTATACTGCACAGAAAATATAACATATACAGTATGTACAAATAATAATAACAGATGACGCTGAGTTGGGGGGGGGTACAATGAAAGTGAAACTAAACACACTTTACTAATTCCTCTATTCCCACATTTCTACTACGTGGAACCGGTTCGACTCTGCTCGGCTTGTCCCCGGTTGTTGTGCACCTCATTTCCTTTCCCTTCTTACCTTCGGAAACTTGTATTTGAAGAGTTACAATGTTTGTTGCCTGCACTGGAACCGGCCTGGCGTTCACTCTGCCGCTACATTCACAAGCGCCGCTAAGTAGAGTATCAAATACGTGACATTCCTGTAAATGATTCACATGCTGTGGACAAATGTTTGAGGATATTAGAGGGATTCCACCCTTTTGAAGACATGGAAGCTTTGACAGTGTTCCAAGTAAGTGGGCCTGGTGTCATCTTTTTAGACCGTTTCTGCCTCAACGCCATGTTGGCTACGTTCTGACCAAAACAATGCAGCGTACGTGTGACGTCATCACGCATGCACAATGAAGGCAGAATCGATAAGCAGAATCGTTAAGCAGGCAGGCAAACGATTCCAAGGAATCGAGCTACTGGGAACCGGTTCTCAAAAAGAACCGGTTCTCGATTCCCATCCCTAGTTACAGGACCCCAACTAATAAGGAGGGTTTCGGGAAGTGACATGGACTCACACCCTGAGCAGTGCATCTGGAAAAGTACAGTAGGTAGTAGTACATTACCGTTTACCTACTTAAATATACACTGAATGTAAGAGTTTATGTATGCTGTATATAGTATGGGATTTGATTCAGACCATCAGGATGTTATGTCAGCCTCCACACTGACCTCTTGACTTTCTCCATATATAACAGCAATTACACTATGTTAGCAGTTATGCCTCTGAGCTAGAAGGTTTGGGGTTCAATTCCCAGTCAGAGTGGGGTCTTTGCCTTTTCTCTCTGTGCCACCCAGGTTCCCTCCAGGTCCTCCGGTTTCCCCCAACATTAAAAACACTTAGGTTTATTTATTTCTAGGTTCATTCTCCTGCCAGTGCACAGATGAAGATCTGGAGTTCAATGGCTGCTCACTGCTCCTAATGTGCTTAGTGGAAATGTTAATGGTAGGTACTGTGTGTATTATGATAGATAAAACACAGAGACTGAACTACCCTACAAGGATAATAAAGTGAGTTCACCTTTGATCTTAACCTGTACACAGCCCAGTTCTGTCTTATCACTTTGCAGTGTGATGACTTGGGGGTTGGGGGCTGTAAACAACAGGATGAAATCTTTTTGCCATAATCATACTTTTCCACAGGGAGGCCAGGCTCAACATTCACTTCATATGGGGCAAGAGCCAAACACAAGAGATAGGTCTTCAGGTGACACCCACACTCAAACCCAGAACACTTCAGAAATTTGAAGACTACTCCAGTTCATCTTCACCTGCATATATGTGTGCTTTTGGTCGCTGTAGCACCTCTGGGAATCCACACTAGCATGAAAGAGGCTCTTGCCAAGAGGTGACAGTGATAACCATAGAGCCTGTGTGCTGTGAGCAATATTGGATGTAAAAGAAAGGTTTTCGCAATTTTTGGAAATTCCACTTGGGGTTTACTTTGTTTTAGAAAATCAAACTTACTCAGCAGAGAATTAACAAAGACAGGAATGAGAAAACGGATGGCTGGATGACAGAGCATAGCTGTATGCGCATAGCAAATCACGAAGGGGAGGTGGACAGAAGCAGAGAGGATGAAAACCAGTGAGGATCTGTCTCTATGAAGGAGAGGCAGATGATAAGGTGAAAGAAAAGAAATGAGGGAGAGGTATTCTGTCAGCAAACAACAGAAATCAAATGGGAAAATGTAAAAAAAAAAAAAAAAAAAAAGAACCAAGAAATAAGAGGATCAAGGGAGGGCTGGAGGAATTAGGAGAAGGTGATAAGACATGGACAAGAGAACTAATTGAAAGCAAGTGAGGGAGAAAAGTATAGACTTGGGTTAGCAGATGGGGTGTTTGAGAGACAGAGTGTGTGTGAGAGAGAGATAGGGTAGCAAAACAAATTAAGAGTGGAGGGCAAGAAAGGGATGGGATGTGAGGGAAAGAGTGACAGAATGAAAGAGTGAAATCAGATGGAAAGGCCTCTCGTGTTCATCCAGGCTGAAAGTTGAATCACAGTTTACAAGCTTCTGCCTTTAGACAGCCATGTTGTGTGTGTGTGTGTGTGTGTGTGTGTCTTTACCACATGGTGGGGCCCAATACATGACAGCACACTCATGATGTGGGGCCCAAAATTTTTGTGGGGTCCAAAACCCTGGACCCCACAGTAATAACCTCTGATTCAGTGAAAAGAGGGCCCAAACAATATCCTGTCAAATGTTCAGAGTGACCCCCCAAAATGCACTTTTACTAATTTATGCTGCTTTTCCATTAAGTGGTACTGGCTCGACTCGACTCGACTCGGCCTTTTTGTGATTCCATTACGTAAAAGAACCTGGAATCTGGTACCCGGTACTATTTTTTTAGTACTCGCTCAGCCAAGGTTCCAAAACGGGTGAAGAGATACTAAAATGTGACGTGTAAACACAGCAGACCACTGATTGGTCAGAGAGTTGTCTCTGCATTATTGTGTCATCAATGTGCAACCCGCCATGTAAAAAAAAATAACATTCGGAAGTTTAGGCTAATCCTTGATGACCACCTGCAAAATGTCACCGTGGTTGGTCAAGGATGTTCAGACATTTCTGTCCTTGTTGGCCGATGAAAAAATTCACCATGAACTTGATGGGGCAACACACAACGAGTGAGTTTATCCGCAGCTCTCTGAGCAGACATCACGGAAGTTACACGCAGCGTTGCTATGACAACCAAGTAGTCTAAAATTGGTAGTGTCCTGTAACGGAAATGGTCTCCAGGAATAGTACCTGGTACCCGAGTCGAGTTGAGAAACGCGGCATTAGTGTGCTCGCCCAGTAGTGGCAGTAGGTGGTACTGCATGAATACACACTCACACACACCTTGACCCCACAATACACATTCATGGGCTTAACTGTGAATATTGTCATGCAACACATTATTGGTCCAAAAAAGTATCTATAAAGTTAACACACAAATCAAATGATATTTTTGAATCTAAACTTTGAAATATCTGACCAATAGCACATCATCAAATGTATTTTTTGTTTGAGTATATAGCAGCAGACGGCTGGGAGAAAGCACTTGACCTCAATTTGCTTTTGCAGATGAAAGCTCGACAAGTAATGGTGAAAGATACGTAAGACAAACATTACCCTAAGATTTATGTAAATATATTGAGCTCATTTGATGATATTTCAATGCAGCTGTTAAGCTAGTGCTAGCGAATACACTGTTTAACCAATATGCTCAACCTGGCACATGCAGCTGCTGCACCCAGGTATTGACCTTTTGCGCGTTACATCATGCTCTGTTTGTGCTGCTAACGAGCGCCATGATGGACGGCGGAAGTGCAGGACAGCAAACCCGCAAATATCGAATTTGATCTCAACATTCTTGTTTTTGTTTTTTCTTTCTCTCATTGTGGAAGATGGTGATATCCTGCTGTGCCGTGCACTGTGCCAACAAGCAAGGCTGTAAACCGAATACAGCGTTCTACAGAATACCATTTGAAGCAGAAAGATGACTTAGATCAGGGGTGTCAAACTCATTTTGGTTCAGGGGCCATGTTTAGCCCAATTTGATCTCAAGCGGGCCAGACCAGTAAAATAATGACTATAACCTATAAATAATGACAAATCCAAGTTTTTCTTTTTGTTTTGATACAAAAAAACCCCAATTAAATTATGAAAATATTTACATTTTTCAAAAAAAAGATGTGAATAACCTGAAAAAACAGAAATTTCACTTAGAAATTTGTGCAATTTTAACAATATTATGACTCGACTTATTATTTATACATGTACATTATACACAATGTAACATAAACATTTGATAACCGGCACAATATTGTTAAAATTTTGGAGTTCAGAACTAAAATTTGAACAACGTCTACAATATTACATCTCTTATTAACACAACTACAGATCACAGTGGATCCATAAATAAACAAAACATTTAGTAACAGGCAGAATATTGGGAAAATTGCACATTTCGGGTTGTTCATCTTTGTTTTTATTTAAGTATGTATTCACGTTTTATTGTGAAAGAATAGTTTTGTAAATGTAAATATTTTCACAGTGTATTCTTATGTTTTTCACTTTAATTTTTTCTACATAATTTTTCACATTAAAAATTTGTAGTTGTCATTATTTATGGGTTATTGTGTTGTTATTTTTATATGAGATCACATTGCTCTGTATGTGGAACCTGAACCATAATGATTTGGACAACTTTGACTGTTCAGGTTAATTTTTGCACTTTGATCCTGCGGGCCAGACTGGAACCTTTGGCAGGCCAGATTTGGCCCCCGGGCCGTATGTTTAACACCTGTGACTTAGATGGATAGCTGCTATTAATTTTAAGGATTGGCAGCCCTCCAAATACTACCAGATCTGCAGCCAACACTTTTACAAGGAAAGTCAGTTTCAGCTAACATTATCAAAGTAATGTAACCTCAACAATGTTTGTTGGAGTCATGTCATTAGAAAATTGAATGTAGTTAGCTAGCTAATGTACTGTCAGCTAAAAAAAACTGTTTTTTTATATGCTAGCTAGGTGGCTAGACTGGATCAACCCTCCGGTATCCGGGTGCGCCTTTTAGGCACACTTTGCACTTCCTGTTAAAAAACTTCATATTATTTTTCACAATTTACATAAGGTTAGAATTCAAAAGTTGTTCATTTTTGAATCTTTAAAATTCTGGCCACCAACTAAAATTTGCACATTGTAAACGGAAGAAAATTACAAGACAAGCATCTGTCTCCCAAGTGTGCCAAAAACGCACTATTTCTTCCATTTGATATGTATGATAAGGGCTGACCTTGATTTACAAAAATAAAATGAAATTAGAGCAGAAAAATAAATCAATATATAATATTTAATAGTTTGATTTACAGGTGTGCATTTTATGCACACTTCAAGACAGATGCTAGTATTTTTGAACATTTGACCTAGCGCCAAAAATAAAAATGCAAATTAACTGATGTTGCTGTTAATCGTTGACATATGCCAGGCTGCAAAAATCAATAATATCTAATCTACTTTTAATGTAGTATATTGAAAAAAATTTTTTTGTGTTTTTTCCATCCAAGAAAATGGTTTGTTTACATTACAAACACGGCATTTAAAGGGTTAAAAACATTTGACAGTTATTGAGTATTTGGTATTTTTATTTACAGCTCAAGGTGATAAAATAGAAAAAAAAGTGTAAAAGAATTAAAAACAAACTGTATGAAATTTTTTTGACATTATTCCACAAGTGTGCCAAAAAGGCACACTTGGTGCTTAGTAAGGGCCTAGCAGGACGGGAGACCGGAGGGTTAACTACTATCACAAAAAGGAAAGGGTAATATGAGCCACTATGTTCCAGTGGCTGTCATAAGTAGCCTACAATATTAGCTCTGTTGTTGTAGTGGCTGCCTTTCTACCAGCTACACTATATGTCCTACTGTTATTGACATTATGCTGTGCCAGATGTTCTAGTGGTGGAACTTGACATATTACTGTGTGTAGATAGTAGAAAGGCAGACACTTCAACAACAGAGCTAATATTGTAGGCTACTTATGACAGCCACTAACATTATTACACAATGTTAGTTAATTAGAGCTGCTTTTGGTTACAGTCTATTTGAGTTTTGATGGCATGCTGGGGGAAAACATGTTAAAAACATACACAGCTAGCTGGCTAACATTAGCTGTACCTTACCTTTGCCATTATGAGATCCATTCCTCTGCTGTGAGCGCAGCACCGCGACCTGGCAACCCAACCTGAGACAAAGAACTGGTAAGCATCCAGACTTTTGTATGCTTTTAGATCAGCCCCTGTGAATGGGGACACTCCATTTACTGCATAATGGTACTGACTGTGTGCATTAAACTCCAGTAGACTGGAGGATTTTGCTAGATCTATAAACACATCTGGAGGGAGAAGGTGTGGGTTGGTAGCTAGCCCTGCTATCACTAGCTTCTCCAAATAGCATTCTTTGCGCCGTCCTGTAAGGTGAGTCACTTAGCAAGACAACTTCAAAACATTATTTTCAGTGCTGGTAGCCATCGCTTAAAATCATCTGTCACTCGTTTGTTTGTTTGCTGTGTCGCTTTTGCTGTCCACCATGGTACTGCACCCCTAGTCCTGTGATAACTGTGGCGTTGGTGCAAAGGGTCAGTTAGCCAATTAACCACATGCTAGCTAAAGAAGGAAATATTTCTCTAAATAGCAAGTGTTAGAAGGTGAAGATTCAAAGACAGACTAGTGGTGAATGTCGGATTTGGACTGCGAAGTTGCATGGGGGGGATAATATTGTCTAAGACTGAACTAGAGTGTGCTCATTTGAATGTGGAAACATTAACTACATTTCAGTGTAAAAAATTGAGCTGCATTTGTACTGAACTACAGGATTATCAATGGCTTCCACTGGACGCAGAAAATAGCCTTTAACAGATGCAGCAGAATTTGCTGCCAGAGGCCTGAACAAGACAACACACCTAAAGGTGAAATACATCAACTCTTTTAAAGGTATGGCTTTTGAATTTGCATTGTATGTTGTGTTTAATTCTTAGTGGGCTATGCCGGTGGCAAGTTTGTTGTGGTTGGATTGATTGAGGAAAGCAAAGAAATGCAAAATTGCCTTGCATATTTAAATACATTTTGTGCTGCCCTGTGTAGTGAACTATGAAATCATGTCATCATTACTGATGTATTATAAAATGAATATCTCTGACATGTTAACCCTTACAGTGATGCGAGGAAATACAGCTGTTAGCTTCCCCAGTGTAATGCTATGTCTATTTGCATCAGGTTAAGGGGTGGTTGCCAAGGCTTATTTCCAAAAAGGAGACTTTTTGGTTGAATACTAGGAAGAACTGATAAATTCAGATGAGTCTCAAAGAAGGAGGCAGACATATCATGTCAAATGTACTCTCTTCAAGTTTTACTTTTTCACTGGCATGAAAAACCATGGTGGTAAGGCTTTGATTGAAGTTAACACTTCTGTTTATGTGATATATCATAAAGTATGAAGTGCAGCTTGCCATTAGGCAAGGCAGGCAGCTGTTTGGGGCCCTCAAGCCAGCAGGGGCCCCCAGAGGACTAACAGATTTGACACAAACAGTCTAAAGAATAAGTTCACTACACAGCGGCAGTGAGAAGTTGCAGAAACAACTGGCTGTCTCAGATTCTCTGAAGGGGCCCCTTGAGTCCAAATCGCCCCTCCCCCACAAACCTGTCTTTGTCAGAGAGAGAACGCGCAGGTTGCGTGATTATATATACATATATATACATATATATATATATATATATATATATATATATATATATATATATATATATATATATATATATATATATTTATACATACACACACACATACACACAGTTCTATCATTTCTTGCTTGGGGCCCCAGGGGACCCTTGTTGCACCATCAGTCTCTGAGTTATTCATAAATCATATACATAATGATATCAGTAATGCAACTTGTGCCACCCCAGATTAGTTGTATCATTTCTGATTCAAATCTGTGGATATAAGCTAATGTCACTATTAAGTTTGTGTCTTACCTTTTCATCATGGTAAATTGTTGGTTAATATAATGGATGATTTTATGTACTCTAACCTGTGAGTTATTGTATCTTTTGAAGTGTGGATGAAGATGGCAGTTTCGGAAGGCTGGTCGATGATGCACAGAACCCAGACTGCTACATGAAGAGGGTATTAGTAGAAGGCAAGCCACACCTCTTTCTTTTTGCTCTCAGGGATATTCATCCTGGAGAGGAGATAACCTACGACTATGGTGGGACTGACTTGCCTTGGAGGAAACAGGTTGGTTGAAATCAAGGCCACCGAATGTTTGTGCACATTGACATGAATGTGAACAGAAAAATAATGCAAATTTTTTCATCTGACCTCGTCAAAAATTTTTCACTGCATTGTGCTGCTAATAAAAACTCAATACATCTTTTTTGAATTTCAAAGTAATGTCCCTCCCAGCCGAAGAAAGCATTTTTTGTGAAATGTGCATCGTTCCAATTCAGAGCTTTTTGCAAATTTGAAATTTGGTGAAACCTTGACCTGTCAAACGTGAGAATAATCTGACACAGGAAACTAGAAGACCTTCACTAATAATTTTTCCTTTAAATGGGGTTTAAAGCTATACCTACCGATGTGGCATTTCTCACAGCACTTAGTAAAAGTTTGAACATGAACAACCCGCCTCCCTCCAAAGCCCCGCCCGCTCATCCCAAGTCGTCAGAAATGGACGCATGGTCAGAGCCCCGTTCGGCACTATTTGACGCAGGGGGTACCCCTTCTGCGTTGGATTTCGACGCAGAGGGCAGCCTGATAGAACTGCATGTAAATCCCTCAGTGTCATTGAGCTCTGATGCTCCCCTTCTCTTACCTGATGCGCGTGATGGGAGCGGAGGTGGAAGTGGAGGTTCGGTCCACTTCAGCGTGTCCGTGGACCCGTCCCTCAGTAATCAGATCCATCATCCACCTGCCGTGGCCCCTGTTTCATCAGTAGACCCTGAATTTAAGGGTCTGGTCTGTGCAGCGCAGGGTCAGTGTTTTCAGCTGATGAGGTGCCCAGCACGCGCACTGTGAACGCGCGGCCTCCGCGAATTTTCCATGGACATTTGAGGTTTCATAGTCCATACATTTATCATCTTACATAATCCTACATTGTGTGACACCAAGTACATGTACCTGAATCAGTACTGCGGTCATAAAAGCTGAGCTTCCTGCAGACCTATCTGTTCAGTCCAGTACACAAGACTTCCGGACTTTTATCTCCATCCTTCATTCATCAGACTCCTGTTTGTTCCCCTTAGTTGTTGTTTATGTTCATAAATCCGTTTAATCCCTTCCACATGTGCATTTGAGTTTTATCCATACACATCCTAGACAGTAGACTGTGGTCAGTGACAGGAGGAGCAGCGCGAGTGAAGCGTCAGATTCAGAGGGACACATATCGGATGTGAGACGGCAATAATGGATCAGATGCTGAACGGCCGTAATGTATGATTGACAGGAGGCTCAGCCAGGTTCGACCAATTATTTCATTCGGACCGACTAAAATGATTGGTCAGACTTTTATCAGAACTATATGAGAATTAAACATTTTTGAGTTTCAAAACCTGGTGGATTTCTTTTATATTTTAGTTTGACACATGCTTATTAGGAGCATTTTAAGATGACAAAAGAAAAGTGTAAAAATGCCACATCATACGGTATAGCTTTAATGGGGTTGAGTCAGACATGCACACACACTCCTGTCGGGTATCCTGTTTTGTGAAGTCCACTTTAACTGTTTTTGTTGAAATCAGCCTAACTCTACAGTGCCATGTACACTGATAAACACACTGTGTTTTGGGGTTTGGTGGGGCCCACATTGAAAAGACCACTGACACACACACTCCTGTCAGGTATCCTGTTTTGTGGGGTCCATGGTAACTAAATAATATTATCCCCTTTTAAAGTGACATACTTCCCCTGTGTGCACATAAACCTACAAAAACTCAAAGAGTAAGTTTGCTCTCTACCAGTCCTACCAGATGTGAGCTACAGGTCAATTTATCCTGCTAGACCTCATCTTTATTGGTTTATCGTTGTAATGGCCACAGTAGGCAGCATGTTCGTGACAGAAATCAGAGCCAACATGAACAGAGTGTGGCACAGGTAGCTATAAAAGCTGTCACTCATCATTTTTTGTCCTTTTTAACTTTCTGTTGTTATTTTTAAATCCAAATAATGTTACTGCCAACAGGCCAGTTCAACATTATATTGAACTTATTCTTCAGGTTGGAGGACAATGTGATTGTCTTCGACACTTTGCCAAGATCTGTGGTGCACAAAGTCCGGAAAGTCTCACCTCTGCAAAACTGCGCAAACAAACAGGAACTCTCTCTCAGGTTCTCAACCTCACTAATACAGAGCTGGATCAGTTAGCTGATTTTCTCGGCTATGACATACAGTAAGAGTGCATCGGCACTCCTACAGACTTCCAGAAGGCACCCTACAACTTGCTAAAGTTAGCAAAGTTCTTTGGGCTTTGGAAGAGAGACGCCTTGCAGAATTCAAGGGCAAGACTCTTGATGACATCGGCATTGATCCTGAATGTACCACCTATTTTTATTTAATATTTTTCAGTTTATTTTTTTATTTGCTTATCTAAAGTGAGAAAAATACAGTACGGGAATACACTATCTTATACATGTTTCACTAACAGTCACTCCCCCCATTTTCTTAGCCCTGTCACTCCTTTCCCCAACCCTCGTCCTCACAGAGAATGTGCACCTAGACAGCGACTGAGATGCTGTGCAAGTCAGACTCACAAAGTAAGATTTTTGATATATTGTAAAATGTCACCATGCTTATGTACTCAAGCTAGTCTTTTAAGTTTAGCTATCAGCTGATACCCTCTATATTTTGGAATATTTGTTCCTCTGCTTTTCAGAGAGTCTGGTCACATCCAGTCACAGGGTTGAGAATGAGACAACAATGTCAGACAGACTTGAGCCAAAGGGATGAAGTGCCACAGCAGGTCAATGTGACACCTCCAGAAGCCCATCACCCCAAGTCACCCAAAAGGATCAAAGGTATAGATCACAGATCAAATTTTGTTACTGTCTGGTTGATATGTTTAACCCTTGGGGGTCTGAGCCTATTTTGGCTGTTTTTGAGTTGTTTTGATTTTGCCTTGAAGTCAAAATGTTGCAGAACCCAAACAAGAGTCAGAGTTTCCTTCTCAAAACCTCACCCGACAGACACAGATCATTCTTAAGGGCAGACGCCTAAGTGGAAGGGTCACTGGATACGTGGCCAAGCAGAATATCCATTTTATCTAAGGCTTCAGCATTTTTTAATCTGCCACACAACAGGCTCTCATTCGGAGAACAGACCCCACCATTCTCCAGAACAGTTGAACCAGTCTCAGAACTCCACCCAACAGCAGTAGCGGCAAATGCAGGATTGGCCTCCTGCTGTTGTGCACTTCCCCCAGAGTGAAGCCCATCGGGGTAGTATGGTGTCTTGTCAAACTAATCTTTTACTTTTGCCTGTGCAGAAGCTAGATTTTCCCTAGCCACCTCCACCTTCTCACCAGGTGAAATACAAGAATGACCAAACTGATCAGAACAAACAGCATTCACAGAATTCCTCACAGGATATTCATTGTTCGCAGGAGTGGGCAGGACCACAGGCTTAACCAGCACACCTTTTCTAGATTTAACTGGACATTCAGCCTTCCAGTGGCCTCTGCTTTTACAGTAGTTACAAACTTACTGGAATTAGACTGTAGCCATGGCAACGTAGCCTGCTTCAGACGAGAAACAGCCCCATCCTTCCGCCTTCTACCTGTTGGGCAGAGCTGGCTGAGTCCCCTACACTTTGTGCCACCACTAACTCAATGTTCACGACCTCTGCGCATTAGCAGAGACTTGTCTGCAAGCACAGCTTCCTCAGTTACAGATTTCACATTGTGGTCATCAATATGAAGGGCAATGTGAGAAGGAACAGATTTCTTAAATTGCTCTAAAATGATCATATCAAAGTGCTTCATATGATTCCACACCACTGTTCAAAGTGTGTGACCAAGTCTCTCACAAATTCCATGTGTGTTCGCTTATGCGTTTTCTTCCACATGTGGAACTGCAGATGGTACACCTCAGGCACCAGTTCATGAGTTTTTAACAGACAGGTAAATATTACTGTTGGCCAGACTGAGAGCAGAATTCGCCTCCTGCGCCTTACCTGTCAGGAGCAGCAGCGTGCTTTCTGCATCCAATCACACGCTCAAACAAAGAAAAGAATGTGTCCGGATTTCATTCACAAAACTCAGGAACTCAAATTAGCAGACACATCAAACATGGAGGAAAGACATAAGCTGCTACAGCAGCCAGTCCTTCTACCTGCCTACAAGAATCTTATCTAAACTCTGCCCTAGTCATCAGATGCCTACTGGTGGTGGGTTTTTAATGCATCAAAGCCCATATGCTCAGTGAAGCAACTGGATAACATCGACTCCACCTGCATCGGACTTGCAGACAGACTTCCAACGCTACTTGTTGAAAATGTCATGTGATTCAGTCACAAGTACGTGGTCGTGGACTCCTAAGGGCTAATAATCAATAGGCAAAGGTGATAGATCTCAAACCAACATCACTATTAATTGAACATTTTACCCTGTTACAATTTCGGTTTTTGCCATCATTTTTCACCAATAGTTAATACTGTAACTATAAACTATTAAAGCTCAGATTTCATATCCTGTCTGTGATTTAAATTGTGACCTCACACACTGGTGTGTTTTCATGGGGACAGTACATAGGCACTCAGTTCAGGAAGCTTTGATAAAAATAAAAGTGATTTAGGTAATTGTCAATGGCAAGATTACATGAATCTTAAGGTTCTCAATATTAGAGTTGCTTAATTTGATTTCTTTTTGTTCTGCCTCAGTGTCAGTGTCCTAAATGATGCTACAAATACAACTTCAGTACAGAAAGAGATTTTCTGTCTTTTTTGACTATTATACAGGTCGGCAACCTTTCAAGAGAAGAGTGTGGACAGAAGAGGAGGTCTTTGCGGTTGAGAAACACATGATGCCCATCACAACATGTCAACAACATAACACAGGGTCCCTTTGACTCGACAAAGACAGCAGGACAGCCGTTTACATGCAAAGTTGGGCTCGATAGGGTCTCTTCAGCTTGACGAAGACAGTGGGAAAACAGTTTATACTGCGATGTTGGTGATTCGGAGCTTCCCTCTTATCTGACAAGGGGGTAGCGTGTGCAGCTTCATAGGGAAACGTTGGGGGTGTGACAGTTGGAGGAGAGTGCAGAAGGAGCAGCGTGTGTTCTATCAGGTAGTGATACACAGAAGCATGTTGCCATACGTTCTCTATGTTCTAGTGCTGCAGTGGAGTATATCCAAACAAACATATTTCTTTCTTGATATGTGTTTTACTAGTCAAGGGTCAACATTGTTTTTTTTTCTTGTCTGGTAGATATTGATTTCTAACCCACTTGCCCCAACTCAATTTTTTCTTGTCTATATACAGATTGCTTTATTTGTAAGTGGTAGATGTCAGCTAGTGGTGGGTTTTTAAAAGCTGGTGTTTTGGAACTGGGAGAAGCCAATTAAAGGTGGGGTCCAAGATGTTTTCCTAGAGCACTTCTTACTATATTGCTTAAAATCCCCTTCACACCCCGATTACAACTAATTAGTTAAATGCTCTAACACAAAAATAAAAAAATGTTGTCACCTGTGGAACGGACAGGACTGAAAAAACACCATCCAATCATTTTGAGCATCCACTCGAAATGATTGAACGGTGATATGTCTATCAAACTCAACTGCCATTTGTCCCTCCCCTCTCTACGCGTACCCCTCTTTGAGCCTTAATCGTGCCTTCTCAGAGGCTTGAAGGGCTTGTACAGAAAGTGAAGCCAGAGCCAGAGCTTGGGCATATTAATAATATTAGGATGGAAAGTTCACCAGCAAACTGTTTTGTCACTAATATAAATCAGTAGTAAATGTAATGTTCGTCAGATAGGTATGAACTGGGGCTGTTCTGTAAGAGCGGGGGTGTTGGCGGAGACTGAATGAGGTATGCATGGATACGCGAGCCAGAGCCTCAGGCAGGGTCGGAGCCGGAGCTGGGGCCATAGCCAGCATTGGAGACAGGAACATAGCTGGAGCCTAAGCTGGGGTCAGGGCCGTAGCCAGCTTCGGAGCCTGAGGCAGGGCCGGAGCCAGGGACGGTGCCTCAGGCGGGTTCAGAGCCGGAGCTGGGGCTGGGGCCATGGCCATAGCCGTAGCCTCAGCCGGGGTCAGAGCCAGAGCTGGTGCCGGGGCCGGGCCATAGCAGGGGTCGGAGCCCAAGCCGGGGCCATGTGGGGCCGGAGCCTCAGCCGGCTCGTAAACCCTCTGGAACAAGCATTGCGCATGCCATACCTCTGGAGATGTGGCTTCAGAGGGATGTCTGAAGAAAGGGGTTTGGACTTTTGAATTGAGTGTTTTCAAAATGTAGCTTGCTCAAACTGTTTTTCTAAGATCTCGCACCCCACCTTTAAGTAGAATGAGAGACATTACTTGGACATTGTCGTGGGAGATTTCACTTTAGTAAACACTATTCAGGGTCTGATATCAGCTTATTATCTGTATCATGTTAAGAAACACTGGACTAGAATAGACACTTAAAAAGAAATTACTTTTCATTTACCTCTATCTGCAATTAAAGTCTGAGGAAACTTGCAACCACTGAAATAAATCAAATCTTACATATTGACTTTTATAAGTGGAATCAGATGGAACACATTGTCCTTTTTCATCTTGTCTGAATGGTGGAAAATGAAGACTGTATTTGTGTTTAAAATGAAGATAATAGTAGGGTTAAAAAAGTGTTTTACACAGCACTATGCACTGTAGGTGTTTTGGCCAAAATACTCAACTCATCAGGGAGAATGCAAAGCAGCTGCTGTCGGCTCCTCTTCAGTGACACGTGTAAAACTGCAGACCCTCTTCCTTAGAAGCCCACTTTAGCACTAGCATGAAGGTATGACACAAAAAGGTGATTTAGGTTACAGAGGGGAGACAACCAGCTCTTACAGGCTTATTCTGCCACAGCGACAACAATCTGAGCCCTGCTTTTTTTTATTTTCTTTCTTTTAAATGAACTGCTCTGTGTTTTAGGTTAAGGATAACTAAGACTGCCCCTGACTCACAATTTTGTCAGTCAAAACAAATTGCTGTTCAACATGAAGCATGACATTACCATACAAACATAGTCAAATACAGCAGAGCAGAGTGAAAATATACTTTCAGAATCAATACAACCACATGTGCTGAACATATAGAGCAGGGGTCACCTACACTGGTCCTGGAGAGCCACTATCCTGCATGTTTTAGATCTCTCCCTCTTCCAACACACCTGATTCAAATGATAAGCCTAACATCAAGCTCTGCAGAAGCCTGATAACGACCATCAGGTGTGCTAGAAGAGGGAAACATCTAAAACATGCAGGATAGTGGCTCTCCAGGACCAGGGTTGGTGACCCCTAATATAGAGTGATCAAAAACAGCTCTACATGAACAACTGGCAACAACGGTGATCTAATATCATTAAAGATCTGGAGTGGAATCACATCTGAGGGAATCTAAGCAGTAATTACATCCAACATACCTGATTACCTGTACTGATTAAACATGACTGTCAAACTAAAATGATAGTAAAATAGTATGACTAGGGATGGGAATCGAGAACCAGTTCTTTTTGAGAACTGGTTCCCAGTAGTTTGATTCCATGGAAATGTTTGCCTGCCTGCTTAACAATTCTGCTTATCGATTCAGGGGGAAAGGAAATGAAGTGCACAACAGTGGGAGATAGAGGAATTAGTAAAGCGTCTTGACTTTCAGTTTGACTGTATGGTGCCCCCCCACCCCCGAACCAGGCCCAGCATCATCTGTTATTATTATTTGTGCATACTGTATAGGTTATATTTTCTGTCCAGAGATGGAAATATAACAGACAGTTGATGCAAACACACCAGTTTGTACTCTTTTATTCCCTCACCCAATGAGACTCGATAAGAGAATCGATAATGAATCAGATCGATTCTTATTGATTCCCATCCCTAAGTATGACCGGCACTGGGTTACAGTCTATGCAAACACAGATGACAAGGAAGCAACAGTCAGCCTCCTCCCTACTCAGCTCTGAAATAATGTGTTTAATTCTTTTTTTTCTTTTTTTTACCTCTTGCCCATGTGAGATTCAAGAGATATACTACTTGTAGATTTACCAGCCTGCTATGGAACTTTACTTACCTTAGGCAAACCAACTTTGTTGAACCATGTTAGTGTATCAACATAAAACTTGACCGCCATTGCCTTGTGACCTGCTGTACTAGCAAAACCATCTGTTTGCATACACTTACAAAGATATTGAGTTAACATTAAATGTCCTGCTACAGTTGTCAGATAAATGAAACACACGTGGAAGGACAGAAGGAGCTCTGTGCATCACATTATTCATTTCTGGTCGCTTACAGTCACCTGATTTCGCCGTTGCATTTGCAAATGATCTCATCTGTCATAATGATTCGTACAGAAAAGTGCAATGAGGTGTCAGGGAATGATGTATAGGATAGGGCACGGGTCCACTATACAAAGGCTAGCACTGCTGCCAGACACTGCAACCACACAATAGGGGTTTGGAGATGCTGCTGAGACAGGAGACCAAACAGCATGTAAAGGCCCAGATGTCTACTCTGAGCACAGCACAGGCCTGTAAGGGGAGATATACTCTATGATATCAACTTTCAGGCCTGTGATTCAATTCATGAGCCAATGAAAGCTCATAAAGAATCCAAAGGGAAGAAATGGGAGCCAGATTCAGTTGCTTTGGAGTTAGTTTTTATTTGCTGTAAAAAACTGGCACTCACACATTTTGCTCAAGTGCTACTGTAACTGTGAGCAGTCATATTACAGACCTCATCCCTGTCTTTCTGTCTCCTCTTCCTTCTTAACCTCACCAAAATAAAACAGTCTGAAGATGAATGATTTAATAGAGATATGATGAGTGATGAAGTTGACTGGATGATGATAAAGATGACAGAAGGATGAAGCATGGCTCAAGGGAAAGTTCGGTCAAGGTCTTTTGTTCTATTTTAGTTTTAGGAACCGATGGCACAGGTGGAAAACGCAGTCATCCGCAGAGATCACACAGGGCATGGTGTCTGCGTCTGGTATCTTTGTGGCCACAGGCATGTGCTTCACCTGTGATGCACTTTGAAACTAATTGCAATTTCAAACATACAGGAACTTTACCAGTGGATTTGTTGGATCCGGTATTAATCAGTCTCCAGTTGCCACCATCCTTTCCAGAAGTCATGAATATTTTTTAAATAAAAGATGAGGCCCTTCTTAGTTTATTTCTCTTCTCCAGAACAAAAAGTATTGTGAAATTAAACAGACAATTATAATATTAATCACACATAAAAAGGCTTCTGCAGTAAGCCACAAAAATAGCACGGACCACAGCTGTGGTTCGAACTCAGCTGACCTCTGCTTGACTTCCCAAAAGCATCTTAATGCTACGATGATCATAAAAATCATCCCATAAAGCAAAGCCTTAAAAAGGTCTTTCCCACAAGCATCATAAATGTAGACACTCATATAGATCAATGAGAACCTAACACCTGGAACGGGAACTACAAATCATTTTTATTGTTTTGCTCATTCTGAATTCCTTCATTCCCTAAAAAATAAAAAAATTAAAAAAAAATAATAAAATATATATATATATATATATATATATATATATATATATATATATATATATATATATATATATATATATATATATATCCTGGTGATACTTGATGTTGATGTTAAACTAACTAAAATATATACTACAGTGGTAACCATCCGTAGTGATCAAGGTTAAAGTGATTGGTTGCTTAAATCAATCTTGTTGAGTCTTTGTTGTGACATAACTATGAGTAGCTAAGTGGGAAAAAAACCTTTGCAATTTTAATTTTTGGGGATTTCTGTCTCTTGCAACTCAGTTTCTAATACGTCTATATCTGTCATTTATCTACCAGTACCAGTGTAACCCATTTTCACTGCTAAACTTACATATGCCTAACAAATTAAAGGTCCTGTTAAAACAATCATCTACTTCTAATGATTACTGACCTTGAGAGACATGGTAAAGCTAAGGTAAGCGGTACCCAGTGTATCTATATTATAATACAAATATTGTTGGGTTTGCAGATATTTATATATGCAGTTACTTTAAAATTAATCTCATTTAGCTCCACAGACAGCTGTTCAGTGGAACACGTGTAGCAATTTAAGAGGCTTTGCAGCTCTACTTAAAAATCCACCCTCTTAGTATTTGAAAAGCCTGAAAAATATCACTGTCAAGCTCTGTGATTGATGTGACTGATTTTGTTCTTTGTGTTTACTCTTAAGTATTCGTATGCATTTCACACATACATGAATACTCAGATAATTGTACTGGTGCATGAGAGATGAAGCCTTGGCTGATGATTCAGAGAAACAGCTCGGATAAAGACGCTCCATTTGTTGCTCGTATCTGTGTGTCAGTCTCAGCTTCATAAATGTCAGAGTCATTCCCTCTCATGTTACTGTGTTTTTGTGCTTGAAGCGTGGCAGCTGATGCAGATGTGCGCTCTGCTGATTGGAGTCAACAGCATTTTCACTACTAGGATCTGCTAATGTCAGCTAGTAAACAGTTAGATTTAGAGTGTGAAATGGTAAATGACATTTCACTCCCTCTTTCCTCACCTTTTCGTGTTTGGTGATGCTCCTCAGTATCGCATAATTTTTTTTAATGTGTCCCTAAGTATGGTGTACCATGCATTTAAGTTAATACATAATTTGTGTGTTATTAAAGTAAAGAGCTATAGTGACTAGTATGTGGAGAACAGAAGACTAGGTACAGCTACTTGACTGCAGGGGCAGTAAATATCAAAGAAACAGTAGTTTAAGGTTACGTAAAAATATATTGAATTCATTTAAAGTGTACAAAAAAAACAATCTAAGACAAAACCCAAATATTTACAACACTGGTACCAAACGGATCATTGTGCACATTTCAGAGTCAATAATAGTTCCAGAAGTTCAGCAAAATGAAACCCAATAGTCCAGTTCTCCAGTCCTTGCTCAATAAACAAATCGAACAGATGAGCCATGCAATTGAGGTTGAGAGTTATTAGTTCAAGAGGCACAAATTGTCCAGAGCAGGGATGTGGAATGGTAGCACTCTATTTGAGAAGGTGGGTGAATAGAAAGGCCAGGCTGCGGAGCCTTCTACCAGGCCATAGGCAACCTAAGTTGACAGAAACAAGGGACATCCTCAGACTCCTGGGCTCAATTCTGAGCTCGCCATCGAGAGGATTGGATCCCAAGGCAGGGCGCCTGGCCTGCATGGACCAAACAATCCATTTAGAATAAAGTCAAAACTATTTTATAGATAAAGCCAATGTTAAGCTAACATTAGCATATGAATTCAATCATGACAGTATTGTCGTGAAAAAAATGTACTGCCGCAGGTGGGAGATGTCTTTGGTCCCTTTTGGAAGTCTTCCACACTATTTCAGAAAAACTTATATCTTTATAGCTTCCTCTAGCTCCGTTGAATAAATGCACACAGAGTCAAGGCAAAAGTCGGAGATCGAGCAGAATTCGAGCCACATGAAGTGTTTATTCTTACAAAAAACAAACACTGAGTTGACATCTGCAGAAGCGACTGACTTTTTTGCCCCGGGAGACCATTTTTATATTATCAGAAGTAGGTTGGGTTTAGCTACAAACCATACCCATTTTTTACCATATTTTGAACATTAATCTAGTCACGTTGGAAACCCCCCTTTTTAGCTTGTCTCCGATAGGGTACAGTTTTCTTGGTGTCTATCAGGATTGGTCAGAGAATATACATATGCAGTTAATTCCTAGAATTAATTTATCATATATTAATATTAAAGTTTTTCCCAGAAAATATAAATTATTTCCCAGAATGTCCAAAATTTCCACTCACGTGTACTTCTCTTGTATACCACGTTTGCCGAAACTTTCCATGAGCTCACATGCTCTTTCTTCCCGCCCCATTTTGTAACTTTCCACAACTTTACGTGTTCTTTCGATGGCTTCACGTGTTCGTTTTTTCGAAGGTCCCCCAGGAATAAAGTCAGCTACTCTGGTACAATCCATACATTACACCAAGAATAACTTTAGGCATGCAAATGAATATAGGTTGAAAACTTTTTGTACTTTTTTTTGACACCACAGTATTCAGGTACATTCAAAACTCATCAGTTCGGTAGATTCACAACACACAAGATAAACAGGCCCTCAGCAAAAAAAAACAATAGTCAAAATGGTCTAAAAAGTACCAAAAAAATCACATTCTTAGTACCAGATAAACATAAAATATTTGAAAAGACCAAATTGTTTGGAGACGAGAAGTTTAATATAAGTCTTAGGGATCAAGGGGTTTATGAAGCCAACCCCAGTGGCTGTGAATGGCATTACAACTTTGAGATACTATAGCTGAGGCCCCTGCCCCTTGGGTTTTAGAGAGGATCCGGTTAAACTTAGGGAGCTATAGTTATTATTTCACCAACACAACACCTGCAAAGACTCTGGTTTTCTCTCTCTGTAGGAGAATAACAGGTTTATATATAAACAGGCATTAAAAGAGTGAGAGAAGGGTATGTAGACCATGAGAGAGAGTGAGCGAGAGAGAGAGTTTTTCTACTTGTAGAAGAGAACTTGATTAATTTCATTGGACCTGACCCCCCCGAACAAATCCAATATAACTGTCTGCTTGCTACTTATACAACAATCCCAGCGGTGTAAGTGTGTGTGTTTGTGTGCGCTAGTGTGGTTTACTTTAGATGTCTATGTCTGTGTATGTCTGTACATTTGTCTTTGTTTGTGTGTACATTCTTTGTGCATTTTGCAGTGTGTGTCTGTTGTGTTAGTAGCCAATAGGTCAAAGCTTGGGTCAAGGTGACTTAGTGAATCAAAACAAGCTAATTAGCTGCTAACCTAATTAGCTTGTCTAACAGTGCAGGTAAAAAAAAAAAAAAAAAAAAAAAGGAAAAGAAAGAAGGCAGCGTTCACCCCTCCCAGTGTCTTCCTCCTACTTTTCCGTAATGAAATATGTGTCTCCTCTCCCTCCTTTCTTCTCCTTATCATAATCAGTCTCTTCTGGGCATAGACTTAGAGTTTAACCTCTCCAAAGTCAATTTACCTTCCTCCCTCTCTCTCACCCTTCTCTGCCTCTCTGTTTTGTCTACCTCTGTTCCTGTCCTCTGTCTACCCCCATTTTTCTCTGTCTCGATTCTTCTCTCCCGTCTCTTCGTCTCCTCTGCAACTTCCGCTGCCCTTTGTCTTGCTCATCGGGGGAGCTGCTCTCCTCCTGGAGGTCCAATTGGAGGTTATTCGATGCTAAATCTCAGCTAGTATCCCCTGTGGTCCTAATCTTGTAGAATTTTATTAATGACGAGGGAGAATGTAACCACAAATAGTTACATAAAACATACAGTAATCAGTATTTCCTATTAGCAGTTGACGTGGTTAACATGCAGAGATCGAATATCCCTACAGGAATCATAAAAGTAAATTAACTTTTAACCTTAGCTTTAACCTGTTTGCAGGGCTGTTAGGCTCAATACATAAGAGTGGACTGCAAAACCAAAAACACATCCTGAATTCGGAAAAAAAAAAAAAAAAAAAGGTTCTTTACTCATTTGAGGTGGCTGTTGCTGTTTTTTTGGGGGGTGTTCTACCAAAGAGTAAAGGCTCCCATAGAGTTGGGCGTACTGTGCGCAGACATGTGAGGTTTTATAGTCGAGTGTACCAATTTCACATTTAAACCAGGCCTGTTCCAGGTGCATGTTGGACTCTGGCAGGGCTGCCCTTTGTCACCGGTTCTGTTCATTATTTTTATGGACAGAATTTCTAGGCGCAGCCAGGGGCCGGAGGGGGTCCGGTTTGGGAACCACAGGATTTCATCTCTGCTTTTTGCAGATGATGTTGTCCTGTTGGCCTCATCAAACCTGGACCTTCAGCGTGCCCTGGGGCGGTTTGCAGCCGAGTGTGAAGCGAGCAGGATGAGGATCAGCGCCTCCAAATCCGAGGCCATGGTTCTCAACCAGAAAAAGGTGGTTTGCCCTCTCCAGGTCGGTGGGGAGTCTTGGCCCCAAGTGGAGGAGTTTAAGTATCCTGGGGTCTTATTCACGAGTGAGGGAAGGATGGAGCGTGAGATTGACAGATGGATCAGTGCAGCATCTGCAGTGATGTGGTCGTTGTTTCGGTCGGTTGTGGTGAAGAAGGAGCTGAGCAGAGAGGCGAAGCCCTCGATTTACCGGTCAATCTACGTTTCTACCCTCACCTATGGTCGTGAGCTTTGGGTCATGACCGAAAGGACAAGATCCTGGATACAAGCAGTCAAAATGAGTGTCCTCCGCAGGGTGGCTGGGCGCACCCTTAGGGATAGGGTGAGGAGCTCAGTCACCGGGGAGGAGCTCGGAGTAGAGCTGCTGCTCCTCCTCTGCGTCGAGAGGGGCCAGCTGAGGTGGCTCGGGCATCTGTTTCGGATGCTTCCTGGACACCTCCCTGGGGAGGTGTTCCGGGCATGTCCCGTCGGGGGGAGACCTCGGGGAAGACCCAGGACACGTTGGAGAGACTATGTCTCTCGGCTGGCCTGGGAACGCCTCGGGATCCCCCCGGAAGAGCTGGAGGAGGGGTCTGGGGAGAGGGAGGTCTGGGCGTCCCTGCTTAGACTGTTACCCCTGCGACCCGGCCCCGGATAAAGCGGAAGATAATGGATGGATGGAACCAGGTCGATGTGAAGACTTCCTGCCAAGCAGTCTATTGCGTGACACCGAGTATGCGAACACGAAGTCCGGACGGTCGTAAAAAATTGAGTTTTGCACAGACATGTCCAGTGGACGTCCAAGGAATCAAGTACGCCTGACCCTGTGGGGCCTTAAAGGTGCATAGAGGATAGAAAGGGAAACACCTTTTTTGAATAAATTCCTGTGAAGTGGAGTGATGAGCTGTTTGCCAGTGTCTTTTCAGATACTGCGATAAAATACAAAAACATGTTTTTGCAGAACATTACAGTGTCACAGAGGAGTTTGACCTTGATGTTTTGGATATAAATGTCATAACTTCATCATGTTTATCTATGGATGAATCGATCCTGACAATCTGAGCTCATGATGATAACAATGTTTAAGAAATTTTGTGTTTTAATGCTATTTTGTTGCTAATGACCAGCATTCTTACCACAGTTTACACCAATGAACTTGACCTACATGACTGAATTAGACACTAAACTACAGTGTTACACACATACTTGTGATAAAAGATGCAAGAGTAAATGAGAGTAAATGCACACAGAAGAAAGAGAATGAAACACCTTTTTTGAATAAATTACTGCAAAGTGGAGTCATGAGCTGTTTGCTAATGTTTTTCCAGATACTGCGATACCAAATTATTCTCCTCATTCATGAAACACCACAGCCATTTTAGATGAAAAAAAAAAACAGGATGCACTGCTTTCCTCTGGTCAGTATATCAGAGCCATGGGTAACACAGCCCACAGTGCCACAATGCAGCCTAGAATATTCACTACAAACCAGTTTGTGGAAATGTATGTAAATCACAATTTAGTTTTCTTTTCTGAAGTTTGCTTCAAATTTACCTTAAGCTTGACAGGAACACAGGTACTGTTCAGTAAATAGTACTCAATACAACAGAGTGCAACAGATAGTGGAAAAAGTATTTTTTCTTTAAATGTAATAAAGCAATATTGCAGGACAGTACAGGGCACAAACATGTAGAAAGACTGAAAATAAAGACAACATAACAGATATTGTGATATTTACAGAAGGACCTGTCACTATCAGAACGTGTTACTTTGTGGGAATAAAAGGCTATTTTAAAGGATCTAGAAAACAATAGACATGATCAGTGGAATTGCTGCAAAATTTTCACTGTGACTGCGTACCAGACAGTTTTACATTTTCTTTTATTGTATAAAACGAGATACTGTATTTATTTATATGTAATGTATGTAAGTTGTTTGCTTGTTCTGTCTGTATTTATTCTTATAAAGTTAAAATTAAGATAGAGATCAATATGCGTTATAATTGAATGAAAAAAGATGCATTAAGAAAGTAAGTAAAGTAAGTAAATTTTATTTATAGAGCACTTTTCACAGCCAGAGTCACAAAGTGCTTTACCAATTCAAATCAGAATCAAATCAGTTCAAATCAGAATCAAATCAAGTTTACAGAAACCCAACAGAATCCTCCAGGAGCAAACACTTGTGATTGGTGACAGTGGCGAGGAAAAACTTCCCTTTAACAGCAGAAACCTCAAGCAGACCCAGACTCCTGAAGGATGGCTGTCTGTCTTGACCAGTTGGGGTTAAAGAGAGAGAGTAAAGGAGGAGAAAAGAGAGAGCGATAGAGATATAGAGAGACTGGGGGAGAGGGGGGGGCACATGGAGTACTTTATGATGAATACATAGAGTGTCGTCAGTTTGTAGTGGCCCTGGGTCAGGTGGGAAACTAAAAAGCCTTTTTGAACAGGAGGGTTTTGAGGTGTTTTTTTAAAGCTCTCTACAGAGTCCATGGACCGTAGGTGTAGAGGCAGGTCATTCCATAGACGTGGTGCCACAGCTTTAAAAGACCTGTCACCGCGTGTGCTAAAACAGGTGCGTGGAACCATCAGCAGGTGTTGTTCTGAAGACCTCAAGCTACGAGTTGAGCTGTAGGGCTGGATCAGGGAAGCAATGTATGCAGGGGCCTGGCCATGTAGGGCCCGGAAAGTTAGCACAAGAATTTTGAAATGAAAACGATATAGAACAAGGAGCCAGTGGAGAGGTTTAAGAATGGGAGTGATGTGGGTTCTCCTGTTTGTGCGGGTCAGGAGCCTGGCAGCAGAGTTCTGGACAAACTGTAGACGGGCCAGCTCCTTCTTGTTTAAGCATGTGAACAGGCTGTTGCAGTAGTCTAAGCGAGAAGACACAAAAGTGTGAACGATCATCTCGAGCTCATTGATGGACACCATAGATCTGAGTTTGGAGATGTTGCGTAGTTGGAAGAAACAGTTTTTAACTAGGTGATTGGAGTAGAATTCTAAAGACATGTCCTGGTCAAAGATGACACCCAGATTCCTCAGTTTGGTCTTTACTGAGGAACTCAGGTCTCCAAGGTGATGTTTGATCCCTGGGATTGCACTATCCGGGGCAATGATGAGCGTCTCTGTTTTGCTGGAGTTCAGCTGGAGGCTGTTATAATTTAGCCACTGCTTCAGCTCTGACAAGCAGTTGATTAAGGAACTTAGTTTGTGGGGCTCAGAGGAGTTAAAGGAGCAGTATATCTGGATGTCATCCGCGAATAGATGATAGGAGACATCACTATACTGTCGGATAATGTGGCCAAGTGGGAGGACATAGAGTAAGAATAGCACTGGTCCCAGGACAGAGCCTTAGGGCACACCACACAGTAGATCCGCTGAGTCAGAAAAAGGCACAAAGGCACTTGTGTTTTCGTACAATAAATCACTGAATAATCCACAAGAGAGTTAAATGTGTTTAATTAGTATGACTTGCATTTAAAATAAGCCTTCTTGTCTTTTTGTGATAGGACCCTTTTCTTTTTGATAGATTAATAAAACGATAATAATCCATCTAATGTGGGGTGTTTTTTGTGTTTTGTATTTTGTTGATGTAATGCACACAACATTGGATCTTTTTTAACATAATTTAATCCAATAAATAAAGGAAACTTAACTTTATTCCCCCACTCACAACATATGTGCCAAAACATCACTCCATAAAAGAGTGGAAGGAGGGAAAGGGAGAGGGGGTAAAAGAGAGGGGGGGGGGGGTGCTCTGCAAAGTTTAATTTTCAACATTTGATTTCGTTGTTTGAGCTTCATCAAAGTCATGAGACGGCAGCATCCAATCAAGACTCAGTCAACATTCTAAGGGTGGCTCCTTATTATCATAGATTATATGTGTTATTTTACCTATTTATTTTCAAATATTATGTACACATGTGAGATTGAGGGATATAGAGAAAGAAAGGATGAGCAGAAGTCTGTTTGAGAAATGGGGAGTGAAAGTGAGTGAGACGCCGTGACTGGTGTGTTGAAATTAATCCCAGTGAGACATGTTCTACGATGTGATGATTCACTGTGGATTTCTCCGAATATTAAAAGATAACATACTAACTTTACTTTTCATTACCTTTGTTACTAATTGAACTTTAATTTTGCAGAGATCCCCCAGAGATCTTAGACAGCTGACATGAATATAACACAGAAATGTGAAGGATTTGGATTTCAGTTGTAACACCTTGGCAGTTTTTAGTCAGATATCTGCATGCAACCTGCATCTCATTTAATACAAAAAGATAATTTGCTTCATTGATAGTACACATCATTCTATTGTACTTCAAGATATTCAATTGAACTGCACAAATAATTGAACCCCATTCAAATGACAATCACAGTGTCAGCCTGTATAATTATAGAATCACAAAAGGCTCAAATTTAGATGTTTATTCTGTAAGATTTAGAGGATCTAATAACTGAAATGGAATATAATATACTATATATGTCAACTGTGTTCACATTAGAGTATAAGCCAGGGGTGTCAAACTTGCAGGAAATGAGTCAAAATCAGCCCACCTAAGGGTCCGTCCGTTTACATACTATGCTTTGACAAAAAATGCAAATAATTTAAACCAGAAATTTCTTAAAGGGGTAATATTTTGCTAAAGTCACTTTTATTAGTCTTTGGTACATTTATTTGTGTATTCAGACCCTAACAGTTCAAAATGTTTGAATTTCAACCCTCCAGGTGCTGCAAAGCTATCTTTATATTTATTTTGGCAAAAATCACGTGGATTTCTACAACCTGTTTGAATTCCTGCTTAATTTGTTACATCTATAACTAGTCATGACATTTGCACATATAAGGTCAAGACTTGTGACGACAATTTCTCCGAGTACGCCATAATTGTTTGGCAGCAGCAGCAGTTGTAGTCCATACTAAAAATATGTCCAAACTTCGAGTCGATTACCTAAAATCGATGATTGAACGGGACAGAGCTGCACAGCCAACAACCTGGAGGGGGTGGGGCATGAAGTGGCTCATGTGCATTTAAAGGGCCAGATTTCTACTGCCTGTTTCAATTCCTTCTTAATTTGTTATGTTTTATAACTAGTTACGTCATGACATTTGCACATATAAAGTCAAGACTTCCGACAAGCATTTCTCCAAATACGCCATAAGTGTTTGTCAGCAGCAGCAGCAGTTGTAGTCCATACTGAAAATATGTCCAAATTTCACACCAGTCAACATCATAGTCACCTAAATGGAGAGAATTTAATTGGAAAAATCTAATTCGTTATTTCATTACACGTAAAATTAAAAGTAAACAAATGAATACTCAACAGCCATGTCGGAGACTTTGTAATCACAGGGATTCAGATCACACACACATGTTTTAGAAATGCTCAAATATCCAGCCCTTCTGGGGGAAGGTTCACTCAGCTCTCTGTGAGGTGTTGGGATATGCAATCCCAAATTCTTGTCTTGTTCTGTACCTTGGACATTTAGAAGAATCAGTTCATAAAGAAGACAGATATCTTGTCAAGATCCTTCTGGTGGCTGGAAAGAAGGCCATAACAAAGAACTGGCTTAAGACTGATGCTCCGTCTTATAAACAATGGATTTCAGTCATAGATGATATACTTGTCATGGAACATCTTACATATAAACTGAAGTTAAAAGAAAATCTCTTAGTGAAAAACTGGGGAAAGTGGCTGACATTCAGAGACAAATGTATCTATTAAGGGACCTTAATATTCTGACACCATCACAGGTTGTTCTTTTCATCTGTTTTTTTTTTTCTCTCTCTCCTACTTCTCAACCTGAGGAGACTGTTTTGTACTGTTAAAAATTGAAAAATAAAAATTGTTAAAAAAAAAGAAAAAAAGAAAATATGTCCAAATTTCGAGCTGATTACCTAAAATGTCCAGTTGTTTGTTAGATTAACGAGCACAATTGGCTGAACGGGACAGAAAGCGTGGTCAACAACCTTGAGGGGGTGGGACGTGAAGTGGCTCATTTGGTTTTAAAGGGCCAGCGATCAAAACAACCTTTCGGTGCCATTACTCAGAAATAGGTTTGAAGAATGTATAATGCATAATTCCATTTAAAAAAAAAAAAAAAAAAAAAAGCAAAATATCACTCCTTTAATGAAAAACAAGCAGAATTTTAACACAATGCCCTTTACTAAATGTTTTGTGCTTTTACAGATTGACTGCAAAGGCACAAAACAAAACTGTAAGTTGTAATGCATGTGTCAATGAGATGCTGAGGTATAATATTGTTAAAATTGCACTTTTTCTTTTTTGCACTTCAACAAAGACAAAAATGTGGAGTTATTATTTATAGGTCATTATACTAATATTTTACTGGGCTGTATGTAGCCCCTGAACTGAAATGAGCTTGACACGCCCCTGGTGCAATCATTTATTTGTGTATTATCTCCATCTAAAATAAAGACATGAATAATCAGGTTTTATTTGCTGCAAAGTTTATACAGATTATGGTCCCATAACGCTCCAGTATGCAGAGTAGGTGCAATGGACGCCAACAAGCAGGCAAAAGAAATGAAGATGATGTTTGTTTTGCTGTACGGTGATAATTTAAATTCAACAGAGACAGGAAGCTCCTAAAACAGGCAACAACTTTTATGTTTGAGCTGAAAAAATACATATTTCAATAATATCAGTAATTCATGCCTTTTCCTGAATACTTAAGTGAGAGGACTCTAGTTGCAAATTTGTCCAAACATGAATAAAATCAGATCATCAACACACAATAGGACTTTTCACCAAATCCTTTCCACCAGGCTTTGACTGTTTTATGCCAAGGAGGCAGTGACACAGTGGTCCTGTTTTAGGCCAGTGGTTACCTCCAAGGCTGATCTGCTTTAGACAAATGTTTAATTTAGAAGTCTGTCATACTTCATGCACACAAGCCATTAGTCCAACCCAGCAGGGACCTTCACTGGCCCCTTCTAAATGTCTGATAATTAGCTGAAGGGATTTGGAAAAACATGGGAAAAAACCTGAACGCCCAGTGTTTTGAAATTCTTTTAAGAAAAGAACAGATTGCTATTAATTACATCATAAAGGAGAAATATTGCCTCATGGTCTTATTTCTCCTGATGTATGACAGGCAGCCAAGTTGCAGTTTACATCCATGTCTGTCCAGAAACATATAATATACAGACTGAAGACTCATGGAATTTAATAAAAAATATGGCTCCTTCACACCCTGAACGATCGAACGCCCTGTCAGGTCAGAATACCAATACAATCAGCCCAGTTTCTAAATGGGAAACCAAGGTTAGTATAGAGTGTAGTATTTGGCCAAATGTGAAATATGGTCACAATCACCCCTTGGCATTAAATAATGGCCAGAAAAGTGTTGCTGAACACTATGATGTCACAGTGGAGTTAACCTTTGACCTTTTGGTTATAAATGTCATAGCTTCATCGTCTTTATCTATGGATGAATTGATCCTAAAAATCTGAACCCATGATGATAACAATATTTATAAGAAGCATTAAAACACAGTTGTTTTAAAATTGTTCCATTGTTTTGTTGCTAATGACCAGCATTCTTACCGTGATTTACACTGATGAACTTCACTTAAATTGTTGAATTAGACCCTAAACTACACTGTCACATGATCAAAGATGCACACACAGCAGTTCAATGCAGAACATCGGAGGCACTTTATCAAACATTTGGCACTACATTGACATCAACGCTAACAAAACAAAACTATAAATTGTGCAGCTGTTACGGATGGGAATCGAGAACTGGTTCTTTTTGAGAACCGGATCCCAGTAGCTCGGTTCCTTGGAATCATTCGCCTGCCTGCTTAACGATTCTGCTTATCAATTCTGCCTTCGTTGTGCATGCGCAATGACATCACGCATACGTTGCATTGTTTTGGTCAGAACGTAGCCAACATGGTGTTGAGGCAGAAACCGTCTAAAAAGACGGCATCAGGTCCACGGGAACACTTTCAAAGCTTCCATTTCTTCCAAAGGGTGGAATCCCTCCAATCTGCTCAAACATTGCGACTCATTTACAGGAATATCATGTATTTGATACGCTACTTAGCGACGCTTGTGAATGTAGTGGCAGTGAACGCTGGGCCCAGTTCCGGTTCTAGTGCGGGCAACAAATGTCGTACCCCCTCAAATACAAGTTTCTGAAGGTAAGAAGGGAAAGGAAATGAGGTGCACAACAACAGGAGAAGAACCAAACTGGTTCCACGTAGCGCACATGTGGCAATAGAGGAATTAGTAAAGCTGTCGCAGCCCTCCCCAAACCGGGCCCGGCATCATCTGTTATTATTATTTGTACATACTGTATATGATATATTTTCTGTGCACAGATGGAAATACAGTCTACTCTCGTTAAACCGCCCGCCGTTATACCGCCATTTTCGCTCACCACTGACCAAAACCATTGCACAAAAATCCCCAATGCATTATTCCATTAGCTACCGCCATTTCCGCCTATCGCCATCCGCCAGCCCAGTTCCATGCACAAACAACACTTATACCATTGATTTCCCGACCGTTATACCGCCAGCGTGATTGCCATCGAGTACGCATAAATTTTAACAATGCACTGAAACAAACGCGCCAGACACTGATCGCGACAAGCTACGAGTAGGTCTACGGAACGGCCACCGTTCATTTATCGCAGAACACTCAGTAGGTCAGGATGTCGGGAAGAGGACGTGGGATTAAGCCAAAGCCTCAAGATGATGGGGTGTCATTTCCCGACACGGTATAATAATGCTTAAAATGTTTCCCCACTTTAAATGATCCCTTACAACATAACAGAATCAAGATTTATTTAGAAACGCAATTAGAACGGGTTAACGGAGGCAGCATAGACATCATATAGTAAAGACATGCACATTATGGACGCAACCCGTTGTAACGCCATTTTCGCTATACCGCCAATTTGGCCGTGAACGGAAGTTGGCGGTATAACGAGAGTAGACTGTATAAAAGACAGTTAATGCAAACACACCTGTTTGTACTCTTTTATTCCTCACTCAGTGACAATCGATTAGAGGAATAAGGAATCGGATCAATAAGCAAAATCGATAATGGAATCGGAATCGTTAAATTCTTATCAATTCCCATCCCTAGCAGCTGTTGTCACTTACAGGGACTGAGCTGTCACATCATTGGACACTGACATAGTCATACAACATTGTCTTATATGTAAATATATGCTGATGGCAGTCAGAAGGTTTGATGCATCACTATTTTTATCCTGCTAGGAGACATTCTGTAATTACGATCTTTTCTTCTAATGTGCAGTCATTACAGGGTGCATTATAGAGCCATCACATCAGTGCTAGAATTGTTTTAATATTCCTTACTTTGTTCATTTACATATATTTTCTCTACTTATCAGTCATTATTGTATCTACTGAGTGCTACCATATGTATTTCTTTTTCTTTTCTATTAATATTACTATCCATCTGCTGTAACACTGTAAAATTCGCAGGTACAAAAACTTATCTTCATTCAGTCATTCATTCATTATCTGAACCTGCTGTAAGTTCCCAGGTTGGGATAAATAAAGTACATCTGTCTGTCTGTCTGTCTGTCTGTCTGTCTGTCTGTCTGTCTGTCTGTCTGTCTATCTATCTATCTATCTATCTATCTATCTATCTATCTATCTATCTATCTATCTATCTATCTATCTATCTATCTATCTATCCTCGCTAGGGTCATGGGCTTATCTTATCTTATCTTACCTTATCTTACCTTCTCTTATCTTAAAATTCTGTTTTGTAAGACCACACTGACCTTGACCTTTGACCACCAAATTGTGATCCTAGTCAAAGGAAGGAGGTGAAGAAATTCCCTCAAGGGCATTCCTGAGATACAGCATTTTATGAGAGCGTTCATGCATTTGAGCATTTATGAGAAATGAAAGCAGAATGCCTCAGGCCACCGTTGAAACGCCTTCAACCTGCACAGAAACTCCCACACCCGGATGATTCCTTTTCCCTCAGACCATTGCTAATCTGTAATAAGCCCTTCCCTCATACTGTTTGAAGCACTGCTCTTTTCTATATTGTAAAAACATGCCTCTTATCCTCTCATTTAAAAGCCCTTTTTGGAACCGTGTGCCTCATTACACTAGTGACTTCTTAGCCATTGACTAGCTGGTTCATATGAGAGTGTAAATTGCGTTCTAATAAAATGAAAAAAAAAAAAAAAAAACTCAGATGGGAACATAATTGTAGTGGACTCCAACGAAGGTTAAGGAGGTTAGTTAGTTGTATCTCATATTGATCCTCATGATGGTGTATCGACCCCTGTTAGATTATCCTTTTTCATCTGCTCAGTGACTGCTCTTACTTTCTTCGCAACCCAGGTCTTCTTTTACAGGTCTTGTTTTAACCATGGGTGGCAGGAACAATGAGCCCCAAAGATAATCATCACTCTTTAATAACAGTCAAACAGGAGTTTTTGTGTTAAAATCTCAGCGTGACTCAACTTGAACAATGAAAAGCACACAAGGGAATTTATTTGTTTTTATGAGTCATACTTGTACTGAATGAAGATAACCCATAAAGACCCAGACGTCCACCGTCGACCAAAAGCACCCACTGATTTAAACTGTTTAATACCCGATGATCCGCTAATCCTATCAATACATGTAAATAATTGGTGTAAAATGCAGTTTGTCGTCAGATTTGACCCATTTGGACGTTCAGAGGCTACATCGTGAAGGTGGAAACACTGTCATCTTCTACAACATTGATTCACCAGTAAAACCCATGGAGTTGGATCCACAACAGTGGATGGACACACTGGGTTTATGTTCATTTAATGATGTGTTTTACTGAAAAAGGCACCTTTACTTCAGTTTTTTCTGTTTTGATACAATAACCTTTGAATTTACTCTGAGCTTTTTTGAACATCTACGTGATCGGTGAATTAAAAGTAGGAAAATAGATGATTTTCACTAGAAAAAATGCAAAATTCAGAGGGTAATATTATAATAAATGGTGATAAATCACTTTGGAAAGGTTAAATAGAAAGAAAATTTCATTTGGGGATTGCTACAAAAGTCACACTGGGTCCTTATGAGTTAAATTGGGGACACAGTTGTATTTGTCCCCAGTTCCAATTATTCTAATGTAGTGCAGCTCTTAGACAGTGTCAGACAGGTAGATCTGACTGTTGGTAATGTTAATTTAGTCATCAAAATCGTATCATGTATTGAGGTGTTTTTCTCCTTATGCAGACTGCAGGTAGCACCAAAAAAATAAGACCGTTTAGGTTACCGTTTTGACTGAAAGTGTATTTTTCGTACTAAATACTCATTTATAAAGCAAAAATACTACTTACATTTCATTTGAACGTGGTTATTCAGACAAAATATGTACTTTTAAAGATAGCACTGCTTTTATATACAAAGGACATGTTCTGGTATCCTATCTGTTTTGCCCATTTTGGATTTATTTTAAAAATGGGTGTGTCTGGCTCAGGAAAATGCATAATTATGTCTAGAAAATCATTTTGGACCATGTTCAGTGATGTATGACTCAGTTGCTGAAGCAAAACAGCAATATCGAAAATCTCCAAAATGAATCCCTTTTAGCCTGATAATGTCTCTAATACTAAGTCTGGAACACTTTTGTATTAATAGCTACGTGATTTACTCAGTTGGAAAGCAGTTCCATTAAAGCAACAAATACTCAAGATCATAATAACAAGAAACATTTGTAAATAAGACATGTTTAGGTGATCAGTTGGGATGTTACATTCACTTCTGCATGTTATGTATAATTTTTTAAACCTTCTTAGTTCGCTTTCAAATTGAACATCTTGCCCTCCTTGTAGATTCTAAAGCTTGATATATTTTATGTATAAATATAATGTGTTTAAGATATTTTAAGCAGTAGAATCTACAAGGTGGCCAAGAATGTTATTTTACATTTTAAAAGTCAAACCTCATGATTTTACTGTATTTTCCAACATTATATTCAAATGAGTTCAGGTCAAAGTTCATGTTTGGTCATTATCTAGAGCTGGATACATATTAAAGGCACTATTTAAAGCTGCGCATGATGTTCATCACTGATTTTTCATCAAATCTGTAAAACCTGAGTGACAGCCTAAGTATCAGGAATCCATTAGTCTTCAACGGATTCATGATACTTAGCCTGTCACTCGGGTTTTACAGATTTGATGAAAAATTGGTGACAAACGTAATATGCAGCTTTAAGTATTATATGCATGAATCATATACAAGTTGATAAAATTGCATACGAGCTTTGATGTGATAGTTAGGAAATATTGCTGGTGGAAAGTGATGGCAAATGGGGGTGATTTCAGCTGCTGCTGTAATAGCATCTTGATGTTTAGATAGTTGTAAAATCAATATTATAAAAGCGTGTATGTGTATGTGTGTCTCAGGATTCACACAAAACCCCCAAAGAGCTGACTGCTGCAGTTTGGCATATTTATGTATTTTTGGTCAAGGAACAGATTAGTGAAAACAGCAAGTTGATAGGACCAATGTTTTGGGAGATATTAGTAATTTTGGAATACAATAGCCTTATAGTCATGCTGCTGTACCCAGAACACTTTGGTGGTGACTGCTGGACAAAGTGTGGAATGAGAGCTTCATAAAAATAAATAAATAAATAAATACTATCCACTGCAGTTTGCAGTTAGTTACATCACAGTCTAGGAAAAAAAAATCTTATCATTATTAAATCTATCACACTCAGTACTAATTGCATATTATTATATAATAAATAGGCCTAATAATAATTATTATTATTTTTCTTCTTCGGTGATTCGACCACCACATCTTCGCATATTAGGGGCCTCACTTTACTTTCTTGCCTAGGGCCCCCAGATATCTTGAAACGGCCCTGACTGCAAAGGACATTCTATAAAAAATGTATCCAAAAAATCCTGTTGCATTAAGCTGTTTCCAGTCAAGACAATTTTTTAATGTAAAAAAATAACCCAAAACTTTTTCTTTCCTTGGTCTCAGTATTAAAGTCACTACGGTGAGGAAGAAAGTAGTCTGTGAATATTGGAGCTGTTATTACTCATATGATTCCATCTCTGCCCTTTTCTGTGACCATCATAACCAGAGTCAGAAACCTTGGATTGACAAAACGAGCGACAAAACCACCTTGCTTTATGATACATGACTGTGTCCAACCTTCAGACAGATTGACCACATCTGCTGCTCACCACTTATACATTTCCTCCGCTAACCTACTTTCCTCTGAATTGACTTTGGACTGGCCTGACTGGTTCAACCCTCCCCTGGTGGTTTCTGCTCTCCCATGTACTTGCCTCTGGACTGGCTTGATGGATCCTCAGACGACTCCGTCTCATTAATTACACGTCAACCCTTGGACACGGGAGTCACTTAACTCCAAAATGACCTGAGCACCACTGCCCTGCCTGGCCAACCAGCCTTCAGTCCTCCACTTACCTGGGGGGGTTCAGCTCCAGTCCATCACTCTCCTGCTCTTTCTGATCCACAGTGAAGATTTCTGCCCATTAGAGTCATCCAGGTCTTGCTTAGGCTACGAAAAAATCAATTTGATCCACATTCCAACGTTGTGCACTTCAGTCCAGTTTCAACCCCATTAGCGGCTGTACACAAACAACACATACAGTTTCCATCCAGTCTTAGCTGCTAGATTTTTCTAAACATTGCTTACTTTTTCCTCTTTCAGTACAGCTCACTCACCAGGGCCTGTGTCATGAAGTCAGTCCAGTGTACCCAGGATCCCACTCAACAACAACAACAACAACAACAACAATAATAATAATAATAATAATAATAATAATAATAATAATAATGATGATGATAATAATAATAGCGCTTTTCTAGGTATTTAAAGACAATAGGATCTCCAAGGTGATGATGACCTCTTTTCTTACTGACTGGGCAGATCAATCAGAAAATGCATGTTCCAGAATTCAGAAAAACACAGCATTTTTCTAAAAACAAAAGAACAAGTGGTGCCAGGCACAACAAACCCCGCCCCTCACATGTATTGTAGCTTATTTTGGCAATAATCCATCTGATGTCATCATGTCTATGCGTGTGCTGATGTCAGCATATCAATTGCCACTATATATGTGCCAAGTTTGAAGTAAATTGGAAACAAAATTGATGTTTTTATCGACATTTGAAATTTCGCTCATTATAAGTAAATGGAAAAAAAAGATTTTAAATATTCATAAAAAATTTGAACTTTGACCTACTTTTCCCAAAATGTAATCACATCTATTCTGGGTCACTGGCAATCTATAAACCCAGTTAGGTATGAATTCAACTTATAGTTTTGTTGCTGGAGTGTTAACAAACAAACAACCAAACAAACTGAACCAAAAACAATACCCCTTGCATTAAAAAAAAAAGCTTTCCTTAGTTTAATCAAGGTGCTGCTTTATTTTTTATTCTTATTTTTTTTGTTTTATCTCTGACTAAAAGCTAAGCATTTATGTTATTTCTATGTTACTACAATATAAAAGAAAGAGTTGAGGTTTTTTCTCTTCAGCTTAGGTTCTGTGCTGAAGTTCAATGTGACAGTGGTGAGGTTTGCTGTAGGTGGGATTTCAAGGTGGAGGTGGGTTTACGTCAGTGATGGGCTCTGAGCCCCTTCTTGTTTGCTATGGTGATGGACAGGCTGACAGATGAGGTTAGGCAGGAATCTCCATGGACTTTGATGTTTGTGGATGACATTGTAATCTGTAGTGAGAGCAGGCAGCAGGTGGAGGAAAACCTGGAGAGATGGAGGAATGCACTGGAAAAAAGAGGTTTACAGATTATTATTATTATGAATTATAAGGTTAGACACAGGCATATATTATGAACATATGTATTTACACATTGCTTTTTACATTCTGAATTTATGCTTTACAGGGTGGGGAAGCAAAATTTACAATGAACATTTAGTTGTTTTTTCTCAGCAGGCACTACGTCAATTGTTTTGAAACCAAACATATATTGATGTCATAATCATACCTAACACTATTATCCATACCTTTTCAGAAACTTTTGCCCATATGAGTAATCAGGAAAGCAAACGTCAAAGAGTGTGTGATTTGCTGAATGCACTCGTCACACCAAAGGAGATTTCAAAAATAGTTGGAGTGTCCATAAAGACTGTTTATAATGGAAAGAAGAGAATGACTATGAGCAAAACTATTAAGAGAAAGTCTGGAAGATACTGTTAAAGAAGAATGGGAGAAGTTGTCACCCCAATATTTGAGGAACACTTGCGCAAGTTTCAGGAAGTGTGTGAAGGCAGTTATTGAGAAAGAAGGAGGACACATAGAATAAAAACATTTTCTATTATGTCAGTTTTCTTGTGGCAAATAAATTCTCATGACTTTCAATAAACTAATTGGTCATACACTGTCTTTCAATCCCTGCCTCAAGATATTGTAAATTTTGCTTCCCCACCCTGTATACATTAATTTACAATCTTTGCTGTTCTTAATTTACACTGTATTCTATTTACATGGCAGGAAATACAAAAGTATTCATGTTAATTTATACTTTTTATGAATATCACTGTCACTTATCACTGATTTTGCATACAGCTGGTGCCTCAGTATCTGTTTCATTCAGGCAAAAATATTGTTTTAGAGAAAATGATGTTCACTTTCTCTTGGCCAGGCCCTCTTACAATGACAGGAAAATTCCAGCTCTGATTAGATGAATGGGCAAGTGTATATGTCTGACGGCCTGAATGCTTCATCCTTACAATATGGGAGTGTGGTGGCTCTGAGGGGGCATTGTGCTAACATGGTTTATATGCCTGTAGAGGATCAATGCACATTAATGCAGAGCTCTGCTGAGTGATTATATTTATCACACTACAAAATATAGCTATCCTGTTGAGAGTGGTCTCTCCCAGGATGACAAGCCCACCCCCTTCCACCAAAGGGCATGAAAGGTCACTAAATGGTTGGAGTGTAACAGCGGTGAGAATCGTATAATACAGCCTTCAATGTCATCAAATCTCAAACCAATTGAACACATATTTTAATGGACATATATTTATTGAGCATAAATTGAATAGGTCTGAGAACACATTACTCCAGAGGAAGACAAAAAAAAATTCACCACAAAATGCTTACATTTTCTTCAGCTATCCTTTTACACACCAGCTCTATATACGTGTTTTGGACAGCGACACAAATATTTTAATTTCTCGTCTGTACACCACCTCAGCGACTCTGAAATGAAACAACCAAGATGAGATCAAAGTGTGGACTTTTAGCTTTAATTCAAGGGGTTTTTCAAAAAATATTTGATCAACTATTTAGGAATTACAACCCTGTTAGACAAATTCTCTCCATTTTCAGCAGCTCAAAAGCAATTGGATGAAATAAGGCTGTTGAATGTGAGGTTTGTTTTTAATACTTGGATGGAAATTCTTTACAGTGAATAATAGCCTGAAGTCTGTAACCTACTGACATCATCAAATGCTGAGTTTCCTCCCTGGACATACTTGCCAGGCTTTTTCTACAGCCACCTTCACCTTATTGCTTATTTTTGAGTCTTTCTGCCATCAGTTTAGTCTTCAGTCACTGAAAGGTATGTTCTATTCAGTTGATATTAGGTGACTGCTGAAAAATATTCCCCTTCTTTTCCTTCAAAAGCTCTTGCGTTGCTTCTGTGGTATGTTTTGGGTCACGATCCACCTGCAATTTGCTCCTTCTTTTCAGTTTATCTGTATTTATCTGAGCAGAGAAGAAAGTCCTGCACATACTTCAGAATTCATCCTGTTACTTCTATCAACAGTCACAGCATCAATAAACACCATCTCCACTGCAGCCACACATGTCCACATCATAACACTGTCCCCACCATGTTGGATACATTAGAATGTGCTTTGAATCATGTTCCTGTTCTTTTCTCTAATCATCATACTGATATGTAAACCAAGTCCATCTTAGTTTCACCTGTTTAGAGTCTAGAATCTTCTTCTAGAACTGTGCAGTCTTTTTGAAATGTTGATTTCTAACCTGGTCTTCCTGTTGTGGAGTGCTACAAGTGGTTTGCACCTTGTTGTTAACCCTCTGTATTTACATTCATGAAGGCGTCTCTTGATTGTCGGCTTTGATAATGACCTCCTCAAGTGTGTTCTCGAGGCTGAATGTTGTTAAAGGATTGTTCTTCAACAGCGAAATAATCATCCACTTTAGTTGTCTTCCGTGGTCTTCCAGGCTTTGTGTTGCTGAGCTCACCAGTGGATTCTTTCTTTTTCAGAATATACCAAGTTATTTATTTTGCTACTCCATACATTTTTTTTGTACTATATTCCTGATAGATTTATTTTCATTTTTCAGCCAAATGGCGGCCTCTTTCACTTGCATCCACACCTGTTTGGACCTCATATTGAACGTAAATTCAACATCTGGAATCAACTCCAGACCTTTTATCAGCTTCATTTGTCAAAGAATAACCAGGAAACAGACCACAAGTGGACATGAAGCTGCTTGCCAGTTAGTTGTCCAAATACATTTTAGTATCTGAAAATGTAGAATTATTTGTGATTTAAAGTGTTTGTATTTCTTAAATGATTAATACAATATATTTTTTGAATCCTTTGTTGAGCCGCATTATGTAATAAATTCCCATTATGTAATAAAAGTTCAAAATGTAATAAGAAGGTAACGTCATCTTGTAATAAAGCCGCATTATGTAATAAACAGACGCATTTTGTAATAAACTACCTCAATGCACTATGTAGTAAATTTTTTCACATTATGTAGTAAGTTATTACAGTTTGAGAAATTTATTACAAAATGCACTTGACACATTTTTGTTTTCATCTTTAAACTGTGTGGTTAAAGTTCTGATTACATTACCTGTAGCTCTAAAAGACTAATTTCTTCTGAATTGTTCTGAAATTATATTAATTTTGATTGTTATTACATAATGAACCATGTTATATATTTTTTTAAATAAAAATTTGTCAGAATGCATTGATGTAGTTTATTACAAAATGTGTCAGTTTATTACATAATGCAGCTTTATTACAAGATGACATGACATTGTTATTACATTTTGAACTTTTATTACATAATGGGAATTTATTACATAATGCGGCTCAACATCCCTTGAATTAAAGCTAAAGGTCGCCCTTCAATCACATCCTGATTTCATCTTCATTTCAGATGCACTGTGATGGTGTACAGAGGTAACATTAAAAAATTGGTCTCAAGGTTCAAGTTCAAGATGACTTTACTGATACCTATAGGTAGATTTGTTCTGCAGTCTGGAGAGGGCATCTCAAACGTTGCACAAAACATTAAAACCACAAGACACATACAGGGGACAGATTAAAAATAGCACAGACCAAAGACGTTGACAGGTACTCCCAGCAGCTCACTGATCATGGTTAAAACAAAGTAAAATAAATAAGTCATTAGATACGACTAAAAATGCCAATATAAAACCTGTTAACATGATATAATACAAGAGACAATAAATAATAATGAACCCATAAAGACCCAAAAATCAACCATCGACCAAAAGTATCTGTTGATCCACTTATCCTATCAACGCATGTCAATAATTAGTGTAAAATGCAGTTATTTATCTTTTCATGGTCATCAGATATGACCCATTTGGATGTTCAGAGGCTCCGTAGTTTTCCGTGGAAACACCGTCATCTTTTACAACATTGATTCACCAGTAAAAACCATGGAGTTGGATCAATGACAGTTCATGGACACACTAGGTTTATGTTCAGTTAATGAGAGATTTTACTGAAAAAGTCACTATTTCTTCATTTTTTTCTGTTTTGATAAAGTAACCTTTGAATTTACTGTGAGCTTTTATGAACATCTACATTATCAGTCAAATAAACCTAGGAAAATACATGATTTCCACTGAAAAAAATGCTAAATTCAGGGGACAATATTATAATAAATGGTGATAAATCACTTAGGAAAGGTTAAAGAGAGAGAAAAATTCATTTAGTAACTGCCACAAAAATCACACTAAGAGACTACATTAAAATAAACCCAACCCCAAGAATTAAAGTAAAGTGAAGTAAAGTGCATCAAGGCTTATTTAAAAGAGAACTAGCAGCAGGAACAAAGCTGTTCCTGTAGCGAGTGGTCTTAGATTTCAGCACTTTGAATTTGTCTCATTATAAGCCTAACTGTATTTATGCGTGTTGGTTAAATAGTACAGATTAAAACTTTGCCCTCTACACATGCAGGACACACATACATGTACGCTGTGTAGGGGAGGTTGGAGAGGACTACTTAATACAAGGATTAAGAGCACTTAATGATGCAAACACAGTCACTTGTAAATCCACTCTGTTGCATTGTTTCACAGTACTTGGATGATGTTACTGTGGTGCAGATCGCAGCATTAGCAGATTACGCAGGCACAGACAGACTCTTAATTACTTCAGTAACCCTTGATAGTCACATTATGTAAGCTGAAAGTGTTATCACGGACATAGCAGAATGTTGTTTTACATTTTAGTGTCTCATCAACTAGTCTTTCAAAGGGTCAGCAGCACATTAGCATAACTCACTTTGCATCTGCAGGTTTTCTTCTTATTTATTATTCTCTCATCATTCCTTTCTCCCTTTTTCTCTGCTTCATTCTATCTGTCAGTGACACACACACACACACACATACACACATACATGAATACACACACAGTCACACAAACACACAGCCACATTCTTGGCTGCATTTCCTTATCTTCTGAAAACAAAGCCTGGGCATGCAGAGCTGTTATTAATTTTTCAGAATAACTTCAAACCTCTGCCTTTACTGTTAGCATTTCATTCTGCATTCAGATGCTGTGGCGCTTTTATATGAAGTTCATTTATGAAGTCTGTGTTCATTAAAGGAGACCTATCTTTATCAAAGAGTCTGCTTTTCTCCCTCTAAACAGATTTTTGTTAGAAGGTTTTATTTATGATGTCCAAAAAAGGAAGGAGAAAAGGATGAGGGGGAGGAGGCAGAAAAGGAAGAGTTATCATAAACTCACAGAAACTTAAACATGATCAGCAGATAGTCAGTGGAAAAAGACATCACAGTATACTTCCCATACTGACTAATAGGTGATCAAAAGGATTTGCAAAGCGCAAACATCACAGCAGTGACAGTCTATCACCAGAAATTATGCAAAAAGAGAAAAACACTCATGGATTACCACGCTTCGGTAAATAAACTCCGCTTCCATCATGAGGAATGCAGCCCACACGAAAAGCCTGCAAAACTCAGGTAGACACGCTGCAGGACAGGTAGACAGATGATCAAAGAAACAGCCAGACAGGCGCACAGATATGCTCTGTTCGATACAAATTGACAATGTGTGCAACCTCTGCACAGGGTCAATAGCTTTTCATGGATTGGAAATTAACTTCATTTAATGAGGTGTGTGCGTGTTGGGGCCGAGGGTCAGGGATGGGCAGGTATTTGAGATAGAGAGAATACAGAGAGGTGAAAGGCGGATGCCGAGGGAGATAGAAAAACTGACATAAAGCAGAACTCGAGGGAGACAGAGCGAGAGACCCCGGTGGATGATGAAGAGGAAAAAATGTGAGACGGATGGAAAACAGACAAAAATAGAGATATAGAAACATAAATGGAGGAAAGAGAGAGAGAGAGAGAGATGGAAGCCAGGATGACAAGGTGGTGGCAGAGATCAATAAGAGGAGTAGGCAGTGTGAGAGAGGCTGGAGAGATGAAAGGCCATGTGCTGATTTGTTCCCTAACTGGAGAATTGAAATTGATCTCAGAGACTACTGTGGTGTGCTTATGCGTGTGTCGGTATCAGAGCTTGTAATGATGGGAAGTGCTTATGCAGGCTTATTATGCACCAATGTGTGCACCTGTGTGAACTTTGCGGGGTGCGTGTTTGTGTTCATGCAGGCGAATCAGACTTAAAGACGGAGGAAGAGGGATCATCGGGCTGATTGACTTAAACCGCCTCAGAACAAACAGCCCACACTTCAGGACTTTGGGCTGATCCTGTTTAGTAAGGGTCAGATATTTCCAAATGCCTTTTACAGTGGGATTAGATAGTATGTGATTGAGTTTCATTATAGTTTTAAAGCACAGGGTCAAACATTCCTTAATGATAGTTGAAATTTCTTCTAAAATACCTTCAAAGAAAATTAAAGAAAAAAAAAAAACTGTACGTTGATATCTGCATTTAAAAATCTTACCCTTTTATCTGTTGAAAGATTGTATTAAAGGTGTCTAAAGTGATTGTGTGCATTTAAATGTCTTCATTGCACAGAGATGTTATCATCTTACTATTTTCACCCATAAAGACTCAGTTCTACCTTTGTGGCAGTTGCCAAATGAATTTTCCTCATTCTTCCTTCTTTCTTTATTTAACCTTCCTTAAAGGGCTTATATTTTGCCAAACTCACTTTTATTAGTCTTCGGTACATTTATTTGTATATTTGGACCCTAATAGTTCAAAAAGTTTGAATTTGAATCCTCCAGGTGCTGCAAAGCTATCTTTATATTTATTTTGGCAAAAATCACGTGGATTTCTACAACCTGTTTGAATTCCTGCTTAATTTGTTACATCTATAACTAGTCACGACATTTGCACATATAAGGTCAAGACTTCTGACGACAATTTCTCCGAGTACGCCATAATTGTTTGGCAGCAGCAGCGGTTGTAGTCCATACTAAAAATATGTCCAAACTTCGAGTTGATTACCTAAAATATTCAGTTGTTGGTTGAATGGGACAGAGCTGCACAGCCAACAACCTGGAGGGGGTGGGGCATGAAGTGGCTCATGTGCATTTAAAGGGCCAGCGCTCAAAATGACCTTTCTGGTGTCATAACATTTACAGTTCATGTAGACCATCATGTGGGGAAATGCTTTAAAATGCAGAATTCCATTTAAACAAAGCAAAATATCACTCCTTTAAGTGATGTATCACCATTTATTTATTGTATTTTGTGCTTTTTCAGTGTAAATCATGTATTTTCCTATATTTATTTCACTGATCGTGTAGATATCCATAAAAACTCAGATTAACATTGAGGGTTATTATATCAGAAACAGAGAAAACTCAAGAAAAATTGTCTTTTTTAGTCATATATTACATGACATATATTATATTATATTATATTATATTATATTATATTATATTATATTATATTATATTATATTATATTATAGGGGTAACTAGAACTAGAATGTAAATTTATGGAACCACTCAGTGCTTTCATATGTTCTCATTTAAAGGCTTATACGCTTTATAAACAAGTCAATCTGAGGGGAAACAGCTGGATATTAACCTGTCTGCATGTTAGTACTGATAAATGTGATTCATCATCTCTCCAGGGATGCCAGGTTGGCTTCATACCTGTATAAAAGACAGCCTAATCATTTTGGCATCCAGTTTCATTAGAGCATGCTGTTACTATGACAGGTCTCCCACTCCCTGTCCACTAACACAAAACTCCACTGTGGAGGGCTTTAAAAAAAGTTATTATAAAGATATTCACAAAATATACAATGACGCAAATTGTGACAGTAACAAGATAATGTTGTCCTAATTAATGGAGTCTTTATTTCAAAATTGTATGAAGTACAAAAGACAGAAAAGTTGTTTTTTTGCAGTTTAATAATGTAGAATACTATACACATACCTCAGTATTTGTCCTCCCGACAGCATGATAAATCTGTGTTTCTTCCAATCCAACAAAGCTTCAAGGCTGTTTTCCACAAAAAGTTAAAGTTTTCTCTTTCTGTTCTGTTTCTGTTCAGCTGTTTTTTGATATGTATTTTTAATGTTTGCACAAGTTTTAAAGTAGCCAGGCATCTTTGAAGGGCATGTAAACAATCCTCTTCTTTTCATTTATTACAGAGTGTAGCTGTCGGTAGTTTCTACTTTGGCTATTAAAAGAAATTTTTTGAGTAGATTGATAACAAGAGAATCACAGAGAAAGATCCAGACTGAGAGTTGGCTTTTAGGGGTGTTGTTCTATAACTATGTTTAACCTTTGACCTATGTTCTATAATTCTTGATAATAATAAGACAGATAGGAGCAGGCTCACTCCTGGGTAGGAGGGATCAGCTAAGGTTACTGGAAAACATTTGGAGGGTCGGGTATAAAAGTGACAGAGCACCGTCCCGACTAAGGCACAAATAACTTGTGGAAACATTGCATGCAAAAGGCTCGGCTGTGGTTACTGGTCAAGCCCACTCAAACTTCATCAGACCAGCCCATTCATGAATGGGAAGTTGCCACTTGCAGCAAACTATAAGCTTCATATGCAACTTTGCATTGTCCTGCTGCTTTAGGATATGTATATTTAATATTTTATCTTGTAGCTTTTGTACATTGCTTACATTTTCCAGTATTTTGTGTGATATTTTATGCAGTGATTTTTGCACTAATTTTGCTGCTTAACATAACAGAGTTGCTAAATGAATTTTCATTGTTCCTGTGACAGTGACAGTAAAGATCTATTCTATTCTATTCTATTCTATTCTATTCTATTCTATTCTATTCTATTCTATTCTTTATATTAGATGGTAGATAGATAACTTTACTGTCTGTTCCAATTAAAAACAGAAATTTCTCTTTTGTCACGGCTGTAAGACAAAAGTATAAAAAAAAAAAAAAAAAACATACTCAGGCATTAAAAACACCCCAACACATCAAAAACACAAACAAACAGATAAAAACAAGTAAAACACATAAAAAATCTTTAAAATTGTTTTTTTACAAAAATAAAAAAGCCAGTGGGGTTCTGCAGCATCTGCCTGATGGCAGCAGCTTCAAGGAGTGGTGGAGTTGATGGGAGGGGTCCTCAGTCATGAGGGTGGCTTTCCTCATCACTGAGCGTCTATACTACAGGTGTCAAACATGCAGCCCAGGGGCCAAATCCGGCCCCCCCAAAGGGTCCAGTCCGTCTCTTGGGATGAAGTTGTGAAATGCAAAAATTACACTGAGATATTAACAATCATTTTAGTTCATGTTTCATTTGGACCAATTCAATCTCAAGTGGGTCGGATCAGTAAAATACTATCATAATAATCTATAAATACTCAAAACTACCAATTTCTCTCTTTGTAAATGTAAATATTTTCTTGTATTTACACTAAAATAAAGTATAATTTCAAAAAAATGTGAATAACCTGAACAAATATGAACAACCTAAAATGTTTTAAGAGAAGTAAGTACAATTTTAACAAGATTCTGCCTGATATTAAATGTTTGGTGTATTTGTAGATCCGCTGTGATCTGTAAGTTATAATGTACACGTGCAAATGATAAACTGAAGCATAATATTGTTAAAATTACACTTATTTTTTGAGTTTGTTCATGTTATTCACATTGTTTGAAAGGACAGTTTGTAGATGTAAACATTTTCATTGTTTAATTTTACTTATTCTAATACATAGAGAAAAGTCTGGAGTTGACATTATTTATATATTATTATGTTATTATTTTACTGGTTCGGCCCACTTCACATCAAATTTAGCTGAATGTGGCCCCTGAACTAAAATGAGTTTGACACCCCTGGTCTATACAGTTCACACAGAGGGGGCTGGGCTGTTGTAGTGATTTTACTGGCCTGATTTATTATTTGGGAGAGTTTTGTTTTGTGTTTGATGGTGAGGAAGTTGAACCAGATTGAGATGTTATAGGTGATGATGAATCCGATGAGTGGTTTGTAAATGAGGGTTAAAATATCTTTGCTGATGTTAAAAAAACTAATCTGAACAGGTGAAGACGTTGTTGTGCCATGTGTTGGTGATAAAAAAAAATTCTGAGGCACAAGACAGAGTTGCTGGATAATGGATTCAAAAGATTTTATTTGCAGCAAGGATTCAAGTACATACTACAGGATGCAGCAGCGACTGACTCACACAAGGAAGTATAGACTTTTATAGAGAACAAAGAATGTAACACTCCTTGGTTCACGTTTCTAAACATTGTGATGTATGTGTCTGGTAACAATGTCCGGGCCCTCCTCCTTTGGCAGAGGCAGTCTCCAGGTGGCATCGAGGCATCCTGTTGTACATTTTGTCCAGTTGTCCCAGGCCGTGCCCCCATGGCAACACAAAATACTGAAACATGGAGGGAGCATTTACAGACACCTTCAGGGTCAGGAGGAAACATTAGCGCCTCCAAGTAAGAAGGAATCGCAGATCAGCCCAAGAAGACGAGACACTGTAGGGGTTAACCATGTTGAGAGATGTCACCACGACACAACCTTCAAGCACACAGCATACTCTGAGAAGAGTCTAACACTGTATTTTTCCAACAGTTGGCCAAAGGACAGGCAGATGTCTGTGTCTGTCCCTAGATATTTAAAACTTTGCAGCGGTTCCATACACAGACCATGGATCTGCAGGGGTTGGAACAGGTCTGGGCTTTTCCCTGAGGATCCACAGTATAGTTCTTTTGTTTTTGAGCTGTTGAGCTCTAGTGAACTCTCAGTAAAGGTTTGGACCAGGGTGTGGACCTCCTGCTGGTACTGTGTCAGGGCCTCTCAGTAGTGAATGATGTTAAATCCATCCAGCTGAAAGTCCAGTCCGCCCAGACGTCTCCAGAGAGCCATGATTTTGTGAAACAAAAGAGACTGGTCTGTTGGTAATCCAGATTGGACTTGATCAGCACACAGAGTTCCTCGGTCTTGTCTCGTAGCGATCGGCCATTAGTGATGACAGGTAAAGGTAACCGGCTGCCTCTCCTCCTTAGGCGTATCCCTCCTCTGGAACCTCTTTTCCTTTGTATCCACTTTCGTTTTCTTCTTCGAAGTAACTCTGGTGGTATGTTGGTGTCATGGAGGAATTTTGCTAATTTTTAAAATATTTGATGGTAGAAATACTACATATAGGCCCTTTAAATGATTCATGTAGATTTTTGCAGGTTTTTCAGTGCATCTTGGATGGATCAGTGAGGTGTAGTACTGTAAAAGTTTGACCTGCACATCACTAATATATGATAACAGTCCCATCCTGCCTCCTAAAATGATGTCAAATATATTTTTATGAAACATCTGACTCTCAGGATGGGGCCATTTGACGCGTGTCATACCCAATTTTTATAACGTTTTATTTATTATATTTGGTTCAAGAAAAGATCCATTAGAAAAGAACTTAAAGTATGAAAGATGCATTAAGGTAGCTTTTTGTCTCATTTTTTACTCTTCAATTGATTCAGTTCAATTCAGTTTTTTGCAATATGCAGTAGAAAACCACATTGGAAAAAAAAGGTGCAATAAGCTCAAAGTGCACAGTCAACATTTAAATAGACTCACAATGCACAGATCTGAAAGACACATATGAAGCATAAACACTATTGTGATAAAAACACAATAAAAGAGCAAACAAACATGGAACACAAACACTGTCATGATAAAGACATAATAAAAGAGCAAATAAATAAATATGCAATGAAAGTAGATAAAACTAAAGTGCGTTGTTCAAAGTTGATACAACCTGTGGGAAAAAGCTCTTGGTATGGCAAGATGTTGTACACTTAATAGGGTGGTAGCGTTTTCCGGAGGGAAGAAGTTCAAACATGTCGCTGGCGGGATGGTGAGTGGGGTTATTTATGATGCATAAAGATGCCCAAGAAAGAAGTCTCTGTTTGTAAATGTCCTCCAGGACAGGCAGCTCGAACCATATGCATATGTCCTGTGAGCAGAACCTACCACCCTGTTTAGGACTTTCTTTTCTTTTACTGTGAGATTTCCAAACCACACAGACTTAAGAATCAGACTTTCTATAACAAACCGATAAAAGTTTAAAATAACCCGTTTGTTAAAAGTGAATTCCTTCATTTTACGTAGAAAGAAAAGACGTAGACATGACTTTTTGACAATGTTTCTGGTGTTTGAGTTATAGCTCAAGTCCTCAGAGAGAGTACCACCTAAAAACTTAAAACTGTTTTTACTTCAGTGTCTTTGATAAAAACAAACAGGCAAATGAACATTCCTTTTGCCAAAATCAATGACATGCTCAAATGTTTTGGAGGTATTTGGCATTAGGTTGTTGTCCTCACTCCAACAGACAACATTCGCCACTTTTACACAGAGATCCTGGAAAAAAGGTGAGATGGTGATCCCACCTTTTTTCCACCATTGACTGATTTCCACAGCCAAGCCAAAGGAGTAACAGAGGTGAGACAGGCTGGACTTTTACACAGCGGACCTGTGTTCCAGAATCAAAGGGGTGGTGACGCAGCGCAGCGTATAGTGTGGCGTATATAACTTGCTCCTCGGAAATACCTGAGCATAGCGGTGTTGCTAACCTCTCCAGAGTCAGCCCATCTTTCACCGTTCCACAAATGTTAGCACAGATGGAGTCCTTCACCCAAAGAGACAACAGCTCATGGATCTCAGCATCTCCACAGTTCGACATCTTTCTGGTCGCGTTGATATGTCTGTTTATTGTACACAGCCCGCCCTCATTTTTAAATCCCCCAGGCATGGGAGTCGCGTACAGAATACGCCATCAAAACATCACACCTTGGTTGTGTAACGAGAGGTGTTCCTTTTACATAGCATTCTGGAATCATGATCCCACCTTTATCACAGCTCTGTTACTACCTCCAGAGGCGTTACAGAGTCACTATACAGGTGGGACCAAATGATCCACCATTTTATTTACACAGACGTCATTCCGGAATAAAGGTGAAATATTCCCCTAACAGAAGTGCTGTGTAAAAGGGGCTAATGTTGCAGGAGACAGTGGTGTTGCCATGTTCATTTACCATTTACCATCGTTCTGGAATAAAGGCAAAATATTCCCCTAATAGAAGTACTGTGTAAAAGGGGCTATTGTTCATTTCTGATCTGTAGTGAGATTCATCATTATTGCTAATAAGACCAATGATAGTTGTGTCATCAGCATACTTAATGATCGTAGGGATGGGAATCGTTAAGAACTTAACAATTCCGATTCCATTATCGATTCTGCTTATTGATCCAATTCTCTTATGGATTCTCATTGGGTGAGGGAATAAAAGAGTACAAACGGGTGTGTTTGCAGTAACTGTCTTTTATATTTCCATCTCTGCACAGAAAATATAACATATACAGGATGTATAAATAATAATAACAGATGACACACACACCCCAGTCTGAGGGGGGGGGGGGGTGCATTGAAAGTGAAACTAAAGAAGCTTTACTAATTCCTCTATTGCCGCATTTCTACTACGTGGGACCGGTTCGACTCGGCTTGTCTCCCGTTGTTGTGCACCTCGTTTCCTTTCCCCTACCTTCAGAAACTTGTATTTGAGGGGAAGAACGTTTGTTGCCCACACTGGAACCGGAACTGGGCCTGGATGATGGCTTGATATTCACTCTGCCACTAGATTCACAAGTGTCGCTAAGTAGCGAATCAAATACATGACATTCCTGTAAATGAATCACATGCTGTGGACAAATGTTTGAGCAGATTGGAGGGATTCCACCCTTTTGAAGACATAGAAACTTTGCAAGTGTTCCAAGTGGCCCTGGTGTCGTCTTTTTAGACTGTTTCTGCCTCAGCGCCATGTTGGCTACGTTCTGACCAAAACAATGTAACATGCACGTGACGTGTCGCACATGCGTAACGAAGGCAGAATCGATAAGCAGAATCGTTAAGCAGGCAGACAAAAAATTCCAATGCATCAAGCTACAGTGAACCAGTTCTCAAAAAGAACCAGTTCTCGATTCCCATCCCTAATGATCAGATTATCAGAATGAGTTGCAACACAGTTATAGGTGTACAAAATGTACAACAAGGAACTTAAAACACAGCCTTGAGGGGAACCGGTGCTCACAGTAAGTTCGTTAGAGACACAGTTGTTGATCTTAACCCTCTGTGGTCTACAGGTTAAAAAGTCTAAAATCCATTTGCAAATGGTATCACAAAGTCCCAGAGTTTGAAGTTTATATGCACAGGGGCCAAGGCTTTTTCCACAAAGCTCTCTGCTGAGGCATAGCGGGTAATTTGGCTTCTGAGGAGTACAATGTGGCAGATTGGTGGGTTGGTGGAGTCGCAGACAGTCTTAGATAGTGACAGGCTGGTCTCTGGCCTCAGGTGGGAATGTGAATCAGTATTTATGCGTGACCTTGAAATGTTTACAGAGATGGTGTGTGGATGCTGCTGTCTATAGTGCATGGAAATCAACTGTTGTTTCCTTTCGTTCATGAGGAATTTTACATAAAATCCTTTATGATATTGTGTAATAACTAACAAAGCTTAGAAAAAGTCGAATAAATCTGTGAATGTTTTGTTTAGTGTAACAGCGATAACATGAGACTGATAAGTTGAAAAGATATTATGTGACTTTTAACAGTATCAAAATGTCTTATTTAGTTAAAGATCATGTTTCATGGTAAATCGCTTGTCAGTTTGTGTAAATGTAAATGCATAATAATCCCACTTTACAGAGAGTGGCTGATGTTGTGTATGCAGGCCAGTCAGACAGAGAGCTCACCACACATGAGAGAAAACAGTTTTTCTGCCATGTGATTCCAGGTTATTAAGTTACAAATATAATTATTTGTTCATTAGAAGTGTTTCAGTCAGATTACATCTCCTGCTATTCATGTCAGAATCCTGTTACTATGCCAACAAATCATGAGGGGTTCTTTCTTAGACATAGAGAAGGAAGGTTACCATGATCATAATATGCACTGCAGTGGAGTATTATTGCACTGAGTGGAATATCCAAATACTTTCCTATCCTTATTTGATGAAAAAAAAAAAAGTAATAATTTTCTCACATATTTGTTGACAAATTATATATCCTCACTTCATCTTTGCTTTCCTTGATGCTGCTTTGTTTCTATCTTTAAAAAAAAAAAATCCAAATCATGATTACAATCAACTGTTTACATCACCTGTTTCAAATCACATGGTTTTTCCCATTATTTGAACTCATTTTAACTCTAAATTACCTTTCTACCAACTTTTCTGGAATGCATTTCAGCCTAAATGTGAGTATTGGTTGTACATATGTTAACAATTAAAATAAAGTTGACCTGACATATGTACCATTAAATATTTTGTGCTTATATAAGAAAATACAAATTAAAGCTCTTTTTTTTTTTTGGTTTTTGGTTCAGTTTGTTTGTTTGTTTGTTAACACTTTAGAAGCAAAACTATTGGCTAAATTCATACCAAATTGGGTTATAGATTGCCAGTGACCAAGAATAGATGTCATTACATTTTGGGAAAAGTAGGTCAACATTTAAATTTTTAATGAATTTTTAAAATCTTTTTTTTATCCACTTACTTATAATGGACGAAATTTCAAATCTCTGTAAGAACATCAGTTGTGTTTCAATTTACTTCAAACTTGCCACATATATAGAGGCAATTGATATGCTGACATCACCACATGCATAGACATGATGTCATCAGCTGGATCGATGCGAAAATAAGCTACAATATGTGCGAGGGGCGGGGTTTGTTGTGCCTGGCACCACTTGTTTTGGGTTGTATTATTCTTACAGTCATGGTGCAAAATAAGTGGAATGGTCTTACTGGTGAAATAGATGAAAAAAGATAGAATTTTGTTACTTGTGGTGTTTTAAGGAGGTTATCTACCTGCTTTACTCTCACTCCACAGCCTTGAAGGCATTTGCTTGGTTACCAGCTCATCCAGTTCTGTGGGACAGATCTTTGTCATCATGTTGCCATGACATTGTGTATATTGTATAGTCAGCAAGTTTAATATATTTAAGATCATGTCTAAATAACTTTCTCTATCAAGTAGTTTCAAGTGGGGATGGAACTCCAGAGTCATCACTGATTGAATGGTCATATCACCCAGTCTAATCTGAACCCATATGGTCAAATATCCATGCATCAAATGGCAGAATTTTACATCTTTGTTACTGTGGCACCTTGAAGTTTTACCCAGATGCCTAGTTTTATATATGTTAATTTGAAACTACATCACTGCAAGCTGTATGGAATAAGACCTGTTTTTTGGGGTGCTGTAATGTGGACTCAAGTCTGCATTGAGACTGGGAACTGACAGGTTATGTCTGGTGCTATTGAGTACCTTTAAATCTTGCTTGTTTCTGCTGGTGAAGTAATAATATGTGAATGATTTGGGTTTTGTTTTTGTTTTTTTTTACACCTTTATGCACTAGCAATCTGTGTGGTTTAACACTAGCATCTGTCCCTACATCCTGTGCATCCTCACTGGTTTCCCCTTCATGCGGTCTTTACTGTATTTCCCAGTGTCACTATTCCCATTCTTGTGTATTTTTTAAGCTCTAACATCTTCATGAATGCTCTTGTCTCTACCCACCATCTCCCTCAGCTGCTTATAAATACATTAATAGCTCACTGTTTTCAGATGCTGCTTTGTCAGGTATGCTACACTGTCTTTTGGGTCTATTTTCTCCATATCCATAACTCCAAATCATATGATCACTTTGCATGTTAATGTTCTTTCCAGAGTCTAAAGATTTCAGTCTATTTCTTGCTCATGATATTCTCAGTAGACATACACTGTACATAATTTTCTCCATTTCCTTCCATTCTACTTCAAGGCCCTCCTGATTGAAACAACTGTGTGTCCATGTCTGAGCGTGATTGTTTATTATTAATGTTATGAGAGCATATATTTGTTTACTCAGTTGGGGCTCATGTCTGTCTAGAGGACAAGAATTCAGACAAATCAGTGCGAAGTCAATGTTATGCCCCTGCACTGATTACATACAGTATGTAATCAGTATTTGTGATTATTTCACAGCCTTGGTCTAGAGATTATTTAAAGTAAACAAAACAAGAAAATCAATGTATCCATGACTGTAGTGAAGGCAGTACAGCTTGTAGCAGACAGTCTGGTCACTCTGCTGCTGTGGACAATGTCAGCTTTTCGTTTTGAAATTCAAGATCAGGTATTTCAAATTTAAGAGGATCCAGTGCCAGAATTAGAATATACCCATGCCTTCACTTGTCTATAATGACCTGAAAAGAAAACCGTTGCGTTTTTCTCACTTAAGAATTATTTAGTTCTATAGAGGGAGCAGTGGCGGCATCAGGATTTTAAAAGTGGGGGGGGCAACTGGAGGGCAAAGAAAATGTTGGGGGGGACAAAAAACTTTCAAACATAGTGTGAAATTAGCTCTTTAGCGGCTGCAATATATATACATGTTACACTTTATATAGAGGGCAATTTTAGGTAAAATCAGGCAATACTTAATGTATTCAAGGTATTTGTCAAAAACTACAGCATGAACAACTCAGACTTTCTGTTAGGATTATTTAATAGGTACAATCTACTTTCACATATTTCTCTAAACACATCAGAAAAACATGCAGCAAACAAACAGCAATGCCAATGTATGCAAGTTAATAAATGTTGAAAACAAAATAAAAATAGCCTAACCAACTAATCAAACAAAACGTATGTATATGTCACACGGAGGTTACCCCTTTAAGCCGGATCCCCGGGCCACACCAACACAGACACAAAAAGGCAGTGTTCGTATAAAACAATGATTTATTTGTAATAAAATAACAGAATAGAATCTATGAATAAAAACAGTTAAAACACAACTGATCAGTGGTTAAAATATGCTAAAACAAAACAATCTAAAAAAGGGACCGCTACAAATAGAACACAGGAAATGTCTCAGAGTCCCACATCCATTCAATAAAATCAGCGCGAAGCACTAATCAAGATACTCAAGTCTGCTGACGGCGTCCGTGTAGCGTCACGTGGTGAATCTTTGTTCAGGCCTTGTCTCTGTGGGTCCGGTCACAGCGCCACGGCCTCGCTCCGTTACAGCTAGTCCGGGTCGGGGAAACTGTCGCGGCGTCGGCTTTGTGTCCTCCGGTGAACCGTTGTGTGGCCTCGTCCTCCTGCAGGTCCGATACGCTGTTCCTCGCCGGCTCGTCCTCCCCCAGGAACGCTCCGCCATGGCTGGAAGAACAGTAGCAACTTACGAGCTGTTCTACACAGATAGCAGCCACATTCACCCACACAAACACAGTTTCATACGTTCCTTCACTTAGCGTATTTGTGGCTCATGAAAGTCCTTTTCCCCGACACCGTCCGAACTCTGGAGCGCTGGCCATGAAACGCCGTCCTGCAGAGCCTCGAGCTGCCTCTCGTCGCTGAGTCTGTGTCTTTTATAGCTGCTCAGGAAGTCCGTGAAAGGGGAGAGTGTAACACCTTTCAGGTGCGCACCCCCGCTAATTGTCTAGCCCAGCTGGCTGTGGACCAATAGTTAGTGTAGGGGGGAGGGGAACAGGGGAGACAGCAGTGCTGGATAAAAAAGAAAGTCCAATCCACATTGGCTTCTGCTAGTCCATATAAAATCACTGCAAGCTGCACACAGAATAAAATATACACACCATGCAATATAAAATTTACAATAAAAATGCACAGCAAGCATAAAACACTAAAAGCATCGCCATGTACGATTGTTTAACACATAATAGCCCCTGTCATCCTGTGACACCCACCCCCCTTTTGTTTTTGGTTGTCGTCCCGACAGCCAATGCTGCTCTTACTGGTTATACCTCGAGGGGGCCCTCCCTCTTGTCTCTTGAGTGGACCTTCGTAAAAAGGGCTCACCTGACTCTGATGAGGAATGGGGTCCTATGGTTGAGGTCCTACTTGGCACTTGTGCTGTATCAACTACAGGTCCAGGTACTGTTGATTGTCCTAGTGCTATTGGGGTAAAAGGGACAAGACAGGGGGTTACAACATCCGGTCTCTCCCTTGAGTCTGGCCTTTCCATTGGCTGTGCTGTGCCTGGGGGTGGGGGCAGCTCCAGTCTCAATGGGCATGGGCGTATATTATTACGGTGGATGATCTTCTCTGGTCCCTCTTTTCCTTCTGGGCGGATCTTGTAGACTGGCTGATGGGGTCTGATTTGGCAAACCACAATGTAGGGCGTCGACTGCCAATGTGGAGCAAGTTTCCCCTGGTCATGCCTGCGGAAGTTACGCAAAAGAACCCTTTCTCCTGGGAGCAGGGGGACATGTTTAGTCCTTGAGTCATACCTGACTTTGTCCATTTGTTGCCGTTGTTGTGTCTGTGCAGCAACATGCCGATAAGCCTGCATTAGCGTCTGGTGATGTGCTCGCACCCAGCCGTCCAGGTTGTAGCGGGGTCTTGTGTTTGGAGCTCCAGTGGCCATTTCCACTGGTAGTCTTGCATGTTGGCCATGAAGCACAAAGTGGGGGGTTAGACCAGTACAACTATGCACAGTGTTGTTATAAGCCTGCAGCAAGGCAGGCAGCTTCTCTGGCAATCGGGGCTGCTCAGCCTCTTCCAGGGACCTGAGGAGCGAGATCAAAGTTTGGTTAAACCTCTCACATGCTCCATTACCTTGTGGGTGATAAGATGTTGTCCGCACTTTCTTGCAACCGTAGAGCTGACAAAGTTCAACCATGACCGCCGACTCAAATGCGGCCCCTTTATCAGACAAAATCTTTTCAGGGCATCCCCAAGTCTGGATCAGGTGGTGCCACAGAACCTTAGCTGTAGTTACTGCTGTCTGATCCCGGGTCGGCACGGCCCAACTGTACCGAGAAAACAAATCTGTCATTACAAGAATATGTTGGTGTGGGTCCCCTGGCCTTCCCAATGACAAATAGTCTATGGCCACAATTTCCAGAGGGTAGGAGCATTTGATTGGGTGTAATGGGGCTACTACCTCTGGTCGGGCTTTGCTTCTGATACACTGGGCACACTGGGCTGCCCAGTTACTGACCTCTTGTCCTAGTTTTGGCCAGAAAAAGCTCCTCCTCAGGGCGGCCTCGGTACGGGTAGCACTCATGTGGCCGGTAGCCTGGTGATACTGTTGCCAGACAGTATAAGTCCAAGCTGGGGGGACCACAATCTGCCAGCAGAGGTCACCAGTATGGCGAACTCTCACACCTCTCTGCAGGACACCCTCCTCCAGTCGCAGGCGCCTCCACTCTCTCAACAGTCGCTTAGTTGCAGCGCAGGCCTTTTCCCTCTCTTCACTGGTGGGTGGGTGGCCCCTCTGGAGCCACTGCTGCACCACTTCTATGGCCGGGTCTTCTCCTTGCTTCCTTACCCACTGATTCTGTGGCTCTGGGGTCATCTGGGCGTCCTCAATGGTGACTGGGAGGGCTGCTGTCTCTCCATCCTGTGGAAACCTTGACAACACATCTGCATTCTTGTTCGCAACACCAGGTCTGTATTTAATATCAAATTCAAAATTTGCCAATTTTGCCACCCACCTCTGTTCCACAGCCCCGAGTGTGGCTGTGTTCAAGTGGACCAGTGGGTTATTGTCTGTGAAGGCCGTAAACTTTGCTCCCCATAAGTAGTCCTTGAACTTTTCAGTTATGGCCCACTTTAATGCATGTAGCTCCAATTTAAACGAGCTGTAATTTTGATCATTTTTCTCAGTTGGGGACAGGCTCCGACTAGCATATGCTATAACCCGCTCTCGTCCATCTTGGACTTGTGACAAAACCGCACCCAAGCCTTCCAGACTTGCATCTGTGTACAGGTGGAAAGGCTTAGCAAAGTCAGCAAAAGCAAGAACTGGGGCGCTTACCAGGGCTTTCTTTAATTGGTCCAAGGCAGTCTGACAGTTCTCTGTCCACTGCACTGGATGGTCTCTTTGTGGCGTGGCCAGCTAGGAGGGCATTTAAAGGGGCAGCTATACGAGAGAACGCAGGAATAAAATGTCTATAATAGCCTGCGAACCCCAGGAAGGACATGACCTCACGAACGGTGTTAGGGGGTTTCCACTGTTTTACTGCTGCAGTCTTCCCTGGATCTGTGGCTATGCCGTCCTTGCTAACCCCATGACCAAGATAGTTCACTTGGGGCTGAAACAGTTTGCATTTGTGGGGCTGTAATTTCAGTCCATGTTTCCACAGCCTCTCAAACACCTGCTCGAGGTGTTGGAGGTGGCTCTGAAAGTCAGGTGAAAAAATTATAACATCCAAATAGATGAGCAGGGTGTCATTTACCAGACTCCCCAGACAACGCTGCATCAGCCTCTGGAAGGTTGCTGGGGCATTACATAAACCAAAGGGCATCCGCTGAAACTCGTACAGCCCCAGCGGCGTGGTGAAGGCATTTTTTTCCTGGTCTTTGGGGTCGACTTGTACTTGCCAGTACCCGCTGGCTAAATCCAGTGTGGAAAACCACCGGGAAAAACCACCCCACCATCCAACATACCTTGCAGCAGTTTCCTTAGCTCTGGAAAAAGGGAGGGGGGAATGGGCCGATACCTCTCTCGACTTGGTGGAGCTGCACCGGTTGGAATCTGATGTCGTACTGTGTCCGTGCACCCATAGTCTTCTTCATGGGCTGCAAAGATGTGTTTCCACTTACAGAGAAGCTGGTCCATTTCATATTGTTCTTCTTCTGTCAGTCCCTCACCCTTCAGGGAGCATACTGGATGTTCTTCCTCAGACGACAGCCGTATATTCTGGACGTCCACTTTAACCGTCCCGGGTCCCTCTGCCTGGAGTATGAGCTCCCTCTCTCCATGAACATCACTTGGGAGGACCTGGTAAACTGAAGCAAGAGGGCGGCGTTGAGGCACAACAATGGGGAATGGGTTTACATTCTTAATACGAATGGGCACTTTTCCATTTTTCATGGTAGCCAAGGTTCGGGCCACCTGCCATTGCTCCTCATCATTAATCCCCTCTACTATAACACAGTGAGAATTGGCTTTAGATGTTTCTTTTACCTGAGCCCACAGGACCATTTCACTGTATGCGGGTACCTCAACGGGGTCTTGCTTGGTCAGCCGGGCCACCCCCACCTTCCCGTCAGGGGAGAACTCCTCTTCAATCCGTTTGCAGGTGGCAAAAGCCTTCTCCCAAGCTCCCTTTGCACCATCTGAGATGGTGGAGGTGAAGGCTGTCATTCCTGGGTGGTCTCCCTGAAATAAAGCTTTCCAGCATTCAACAATCACATTCATTCCCAAAATCCCCTTTTCTGGCCCCAAACAGTCATCTGCAACAATCACCACCCCCTTGTCCAATACTCTAATTCCCCCAATACAGAAGTTCATGATAGCATAACCAGTATAGGGTATTTTCAGGCCATTGGCAGCTTTCAGGGTCAACCAGTGGAGGTCACCCTTGTCCCTAGAATGTACATGGCCAAAATATTTCTGGAAAAATGTTTCACTGAATAGTGTCACCTGGGAGCCCGTGTCCAAGATGCAAGGCACTTCTATCCCCTCTACCTCCACAGTCACCCCAGGGCATGTTCCCACAATGTCAGGCCGTTGGACTTTTCGCCCACAATCCACACCCCCAGCCACCTGCCCCGTAGTAGCTGGGGTTTCTAGTTTAACTGATTTCGCCTTTGGGCCCTAGCACTGCAATAGCGCTGTATGTGCCCTGCCTCCCCACAGTTTCTGCATATGGGTCTCCCACTGTTGTCCCACTGAAAGTCTCTGGCTGACCGTGGCTGCCGCTGGTAGCGTCCTTGGTCCACTCGTCCTCTAGGTGGCTCCTCTCGTCCTGGGGGCAAATCAGCTGTTACAGGAGACAACTGTTTCCGCACCTCTTCTACTAAGGTTTTGCTAATGGAAGCTAGTTGTTCCTGTATTTCCTTCCTCAATTCTGTTTTTACTTCTTCCTTCCACTGATTGAGTTCTTGAAAATCAGTCTCTTGGGAAAATGGTGCCCTCACCCTGGAGGCCTGTACTTCTCCCTCTACTCTGCTCCTGTTCTAGGGCCAGTGCCTCCCTACAGGTTTCAGAAAAATTAAGGCCAGGTCTTTGTCTGGTAAGACGCTCCATCTTCCTCTTTATCTTGCCTACCTGAAGCCCTTTAACAAACTGGTCTCTAGCTGTGGGTTCTACTTGAGCAGCTACTTGAGGTTCACTTTCCTTCCACTTATTAAATAATTCTCTAAAACGTAACACATACAATTCCACACTTTCTTCCTCCCTCTGTCTACACTGAAAAAACTGAACCCGAATATGGGTTAGGGAACATGGCTGTCCGTAAAGTCTTTTCAGCTCATCTAAAATGGCCGTAGAGGACCCCCGTCTCTCTGCTTCAAGCAGCATTACTTGCCTTTTTGCCATCCCATCCAATCCCCAAAGTACAAAATCAACCTGCTGTTGAGCCCCCAAACCCTGAGCCCTGAGCATAGATTCCATTTGTTCTAACCATACATCAAATCTAATATTACCACCTTTTCCTGAAAATTTAGGAATAAAAGGTAATGCCATAAACCATGGCATCGCCATAGCAGGTGCCATATTAACGCTAGATGGCCCTGCTGCATTTACTCCATCTTCCTGTTCATTTTCACCAGCCATTTTGTTCTGTGAGGTGTGGTATGGGGATCCTGCCGACAACGCCAAAGATTATGTCACACGGAGGTTACCCCTTTAAGCCGGATCCCCGGGCCACACCAACACAGACACAAAAAGGCAGTGTTCGTATAAAACAATGATTTATTTGTAATAAAATAAGAACAGAATAGAATCTATGAATAAAAACAGTTAAAACACAACTGATCAGTGGTTAAAATATGCTAAAACAAAACAATCTAAAAAAGGGACCGCTACAAATAAAACACAGGAAATGTCTCAGAGTCCCACATCCATTCAATAAAATCAGCGCGAAGCGCTAATCAAGATACTCAAGTCTGCTGACGGCGTCCGTGTAGCGTCACGCGGTGAATCTTTGTTCAGGCCTTGTCTCTGTGGGTCCGGTCACAGCGCCACGGCCTCGCTCCGTTACAGCTAGTCCGGGTCGGGGAAACTGTCGCGGCGTCGGCTTTGTGTCCTCCGGTTAACCGTTGTGTGGCCTCGTCCTCCTGCAGGTCCGATACGCTGTTCCTCATCGGCTCGTCCTCCCCCAGGAACGCTCCGCCATGGCTGGAAGAACAGTAGCAACTTACGAGCTGTTCTACACAGATAGCAGCCACATTCACCCACACAAACACAGTTTCATACGTTCCTTCACTTAGCGTATTTGTGGCTCATGAAAGTCCTTTTCCCCGACACCGTCCGAACTCTGGAGCGCTGGCCATGAAACGCCGTCCTGCAGAGCCTCGAGCTGCCTCTCGTCGCTGAGTCTGTGTCTTTTATAGCTGCTCAGGAAGTCCGTGAAAGGGGAGAGTGTAACACCTTTCAGGTGCGCACCCCCGCTAATTGTCTAGCCCAGCTGGCTGTGGACCAATAGTTAGTGTAGGGGGAGGGGAACAGGGGGAGACAGCAGTGCTGGATAAAAAAGAAAGTCCAATCCACATTGGCTTCTGCTAGTCCATATAAAATCACTGCAAGCTGCACACAGAATAAAATATACACACCATGCAATATAAAATTTACAATAAAAATGCACAGCAAGCATAAAACACTAAAAGCATCGCCATGTACGATTGTTTAACACATAATAGCCCCTGTCATCCTGTGACATATACAATAGTTTCCACTACATGCACATGTATACAATCACGGACAACATCTGTAGACTTAGGTACACTAACTTGTATTATAAGGGTATCAAAATGTGTTGTGTACGCTTTCATTGACAGATTTTTCATATTTCTTTGTTGCCCGAATTTTCCCAAAGATTTGCCCAAATCTCGGTGGGGGGGGCAAAGGTTGTGACTGGGGGGGCATTTGCCCCCCCATGCCCCTCCTTGGTGCCGCCACTGAAAGGGAGTAGATCAGCGTTCATGGAGTCATTAGATCATGTTTTGCCTTTTTTCTGTTTTTATGTCATATGGTATCCACACTTGTAAGTTACATTACCATCCTACTACGTCAGAACTGGAGCTGAGATTTCTTGGGGGGGGGCTCTAAACCTAAAAACCCAAAACTGACCAGATAATTATTGTCTCTAACAAACACCTTTTGTATTTACCATTGTCGCAGAGCACATTTAAGTCAGTTGAAATTTGTAACCTCACCAGTAGATGTCACTAAATATTACACAGTGAACAGTGAACCTTTAACCCTTTATAGGGCACTCATTGAAATACTCTGACATTCAAAATTTCAACCTTAGTGCGTTATTAGACATCAACTACCACCTCTTGCCATAAAACATTTGAACAGCACTTGCTAAAAAATATACACATGCAATAAAATAACTGTTATAAGGTTATAAACTGACAAAAATCACTCATATTTATCATTTACCGCTTCAAAATGTCCATAAAATCTCTCTGAATCACTGTTTAATGTTATAAAAAAAACAACATGCTTCTGGATCTCACTGAGGCATGAGATTGGCCCCATATTTCATGTTTGAGGAAATTACCAAAAATAGTCACTTGCCTAATAAAGGGTTAAATTAGAGACTGAATAATAATAATAATAATAATAATAATAATAATAATAATAATAATAATAATAATAATACTTTTTTTGTGTGTAGTGCTTTTCATAGAACTCAAAGACACTTTACATGCAGCAGACAAAAACAGAAACCAGACATTAAAAACAGATTTAAAAAAGGTGCACAAGGCGGCTATACAAATATAAAACAGTTAAACCTTAAACATTAAGATAAAATGGAAGAAGAAGAAGAAAATGGTGATTGTTGTCTGTTCATCTTGTATTTTATTGTGTAATTCCTTCTTATTTTCTTTCTTTCTTTCATTCATGTGATGTTGTGTTTTTATTACTTTTATTGTCTCATTTTCATCATATTTATATTCTGAGGTGGAGTCTCATCTTTTGCATTTTTCTTTTCTGTCATACAGGTTTGTTTGTTTGTTTTTTTCCTTTGTTTTTATTTTAACCCATGAAGACCTTGAGTTATTTTTATGGTGCTATCCAAATTAACTTCTATCTATATTTAACCCTTACCAAAGTGATTCCTCACCATTTATGATATTATCCTTTGCAATTTTTCGGTAAGAAATAGGAATTTTCCTATATTGAAATTACTGACCATGTAGGTGCTATATATAGGTTTATATCCAAACAGAAAGAAACTGAAGACAACATGACTTTTTCAGCACAACATATCATTAATTCTACATAAAAGCAAGTACCTACAACCACTGTCATTTGTTAAACTACGTGGGTTTTATTGGTAAACCAATAGCCACTATTACACATAGATCTCACAGCCAAGGAGGTGAGACAGGCTGGACTTTTACACAGTGGACCTGCGTTCCAGAATCAAAGGGATGGTGACACATACAGCGTATAGTGTGATGTATAACTTGCATGTCGGAAATACCCCGAGCATAGCGGTGTTGCTAACCTCTCCAGAGTCTTTCACTGTTCCACAAATGTTAGCATGGATAGAGTCCTCCACCCAAAGTGACAACAGCTCGCGGATCTCGGGTCTCCCCAGTTCGACATCTTTCTAGTCATGTTCATATGTTTGTTTACTGTACACGGCCCATGCTCATTTTCAAATCCCCGGGGGTTGCGGAGTTGTGTACAGAATACGCCATCAAAACATCACACCTTGGCTGCAGAACTAGAGGTGTTCTGCAGTCATGATTCCACGTTTATCACAGTTCTGTTACTATGTTCAGAGGTGTTACAAAGCCACAATAAAGGTGGGACCAAATGATCTCACTATTTAATTTACACAGACGTCATTCCGGAATAAAGATGAAATATTCCCCTAACATAAGTGCTGTGTAAAAGGGGCTAATGTTGCAGGAGACAGTGGTGTTCCCATGTTCACTACAGAGACTATGGATGCACAGAAGACACAAAGAGGCAAACAGACATCTGATGCTGCTGAAAAGCTGACAAACTCCATTCTACTTGAATTATTTGCATGTATTGATAGGACTAGCAGATCAGTAGTCATTAAACATTCAGTAGATGCTTTTGGGACTTTTAGGGATAATTTTATGGTAACTAGGCTTTTTTAATGTTATATTACCTTTTCAGGTTTTGTCTTTTACATTATTTGTTTTTAAAGGTGCAGTCTAAATGAGGTGCGACACGTAGCCCGATAATCTCAAAAAACCACTATTATTTTAGTTAAATGGATCACTGTTCCAGATTTTTCTATTTTTACTACACCGGAAAAGTGACTTTGCTGATTCTTGGACAACATCTACGTGTTTGCAAAGTACTAGAATCGGTGGCTCTGTCACTACTCCATTTAGGCTGCTAACCGAGGGGGGGGGGGGTCATATAATTTAAATTTAACTCAGTTACATTTTGGATGGATGGACCAAACCAGGAGAAATGGAAGAACTCACCAAAAAAGAAGGTTTGAGGTTTTAAAAGGTTAAAACACTTAGCTTGATTTATTGCTTAAAAAGTTACAAAAAGAATCTAGCATCAAACACACATTTCGTCACAGAGAGAAAGAGAAAAAACCCGCCAAAAAGAGTTTCCTTTATTACCTTTTTATAGTCTTTAGTGACTCCTGGACACTCCCATTATTCAATGACTGCATTCATTGTATGCTTGTTATTGGTTAATTGTAGTTAATGGGCAGAACATGTCAGTCACTCCATAAGTTAATTCTAAGAAAAGCACATGCTTTTGCATGTGCACCGCTTTTGCTTAGCACCTGCACTGTTAGGCTAGCATTTGTTGACCACAAAAAAATCCCTAAGTTCCAGATCTGGTTTTTCTGCTCAACTCTCTTTACCACAACTACTTTCTAAAGATGTTCTAAAGGTGTGAGTACATCAAACCTGACACTGACTGTACCTCTAAAATAAAAAATAATATTACAATTATATCAAGGCCAGACCCTCTCTTGGGTCTGGCCTTGAGGGTTCGGATGACCCTGGAGGGCGATACCGTCGGGAGCTTGCTCCTGGTAGGGTCACCCTAGGCGGGCCGGTTTCCAGGGTAGGTTCCAGACAAAAAAAGACCCCAGCGCGTCGGTACGCTGTGAGGTGGCAGCCCCACCAACCGACTATCCTGCGGAGGGACAACAACCCACCCAGGAGAAACCCCTTTTGTTACGAAACTGACCAGAAAAGAAGCCAGAATGCCCAACACGGTAATGGACCCCAGCCTGCCCACAACCAACCAGTCGGAAACATGGCCCTTAAACAAGACTCTGGCTGCCAGAATAGATGGCTTTGATAGCAGGGCTCTCAGAACCGTCGAAAACATCAGGTGGCCCCAGCGGGTTTCCAACGAGGTGCTTCGAGCCAGCACATGCCAGCCCAAAGCATCCAGCCTGGCCGCGCAACGTCGCACCCGCTGGTTCAGTCATGTCCTCCGCCTCCCTCCTGACCATCCAACAAGAGCCATCCTTCAATTTGACCCAAAGGCCGCAGGTGTAACGATCTGAGTACGGTGACTGAACCCAAATGCAAGACCCAGAAGCAGACTTAAAAGTTTACAGTGTTTATTAAACACAGGTTTAACAGACAAGTCTTGGATAGTGATTGCATACAGATTCTTGAGGTCACAGAGTTCAGGGTTCTTCACGGGGTTTGTGACGTAGACCAGAGACGGACCCTCACAGCCCGGACCGGAAAAACATGTCAGGTATCTGACTTGGGAAAAGCAGAGGGATGTCAGTAAACAGACCAGGTCATACACGGAAAGGCAGACGGACAGGCAACAGTACATGGGGAACAGACTAGCTCACGTACCAGTAAAACAGGCAAAAGGTCGAACAGACGTTGAGGCAACAGCAGCTGAGGCACAGACAGGGGTCGGGCAAAAGGCAGAGGTCTTGAAAAACAATCCGGGTCAAAAACAGGCAGACAGACAAAACAGGATCCAAAAAACGCTGGTAAGTAACACACAAGGCAATACGAACTGGCACAGGACAGGGGAAAACACAGGGCTTAAATACACAAGAGGTAGGGAAGACAATGAGACACAGGTGGAACAAATCGGGGCGGGGACAGGTAATCACACATAGGTGGAAATGATTAGGGAAAGGAAGCAAAGACACCAGACATGACACATGAGGAGAACTTAACAAAATAAAACAGGAAGTGACAGACAAAACACACAAGACAGACAAAAGCAGACTAATGTCTGGTGGCAGATGTGACAGCAGGCTGGAAACGACCACGAGGCAAGCCCCGCACCCGATGGCTTGATGTCATTGCGGGCGACCTCCAACAACATGGAGTTACCATGGAGGACGCAGAGCAGCTGGCACAAGACCGCCAGCGATGGAAAACACTGGTTCACCTGGTCGGCTCAACGCACCGGGACGGGACACCCACCCCATCGCAGGAGTCCTAGTAGTAGTACAATTATATGGGAATATTACTCAGAATATTACTTAGACTCGCAAAAATAAAGACTCTTCAAGCAAAACTTTGTAATGTAAAGATTAAGCAGACAACTAATAACATTACATTTCCTCTTCTTCTCCATTTTGGCTCATGATGTATGATTTATGATGTTCATCCGACATTTCTTGGAGCAAGATTTAAACACACATTCAATTTCCAATTAACGTAAGCTACGTACAACAGAAGTTATCATTATCAAATAACCAGCATCATCACCAATATTAGCGTCAGCAGTCTGTAGACCTTTCCTTCAATCTTTCTTTTTTAACTTTTATGTTCTTCACAGTTCATAGTCAGTCGATCTGTCTTCTTCTTCCATGTATCTCTTAAGTCTTACTTAAGCCTGATTCCCTCCGTCTCTCTCTTTCTCCGCCTGAATACCGAGAGAACATTATTTTCATTCACCACGGCAGTTCACAGTGCAATCACGGGGAATATGCAATTAACGGGAAAAGCCTTCAGTCAATAGCACGTCGTGTGTACTCATACACCTTGTCTATCCACTACTCTTTGCTTGGTCTCTCCCTCTCCTCCATTCCCTTCATTCCATTTCTCCAGTGTCCTCTTGTATCGAGCATCTTCTCCTCTCACCTTCTTCACATTTAAACCTAGATCAGCATGGAAAGGGCTCCTCGGTTCCACTCCTTTTTCCCTCATCTTGCAAATAATTTCTAATTTAACCACGTCTCATTAACCCTAACTGTCATCATTACCACCCCCTTTACTCATCTGCTCCCCTCTCCTCTTCACTGTACCTCACACACAGCTTTCATCATTATCATCACCACCTCCCCCCAATCTGTTTACTCTCTCCACTCCTACTCTCTTTCCACCATAGTCCCTCCCTTAATAACTCTGTGGCATCCTAATTCACAGGTTCCTCCCCTGCATCTCTATCCATTCTGTCCCCGGTGTCAGTATAGATGATATATAGATGGTAGATTGTAGGTATAGATATTGCTGACACATCTGTGAAGGTTACTCATTCATTGTCTGTAGTTGTGCTTCCATCCATTCAGTTTATTTGCGTTTTTGATTTGCATAAATAGTGCAGATCATAAAATGCTTTTATGCTTCGAGGAGATGGACACAGGCAAATCGATAAAAAGCAGATGTAAATAAGTGCAATAGAAACAGATTTAGCACATTAGTTTGTGTGTGGGCCACTTAGGAGACTGTAACACTCGCTAAATGAAAGTGAAGTCCACTTTTATTGTCCCAGTAGGGAAATTCAACTTCTGCATTTAACCCATCAAAGTGCACACACAAGAACCAGTGGACTGATACTCAATAAACCTGGGATGCATATGCAGATCTAAGCCACTACCTTGGTCAAGGGCAATAACAGGAGAATTAACTTAGCAATACTTGTCAGGGCTCAACATTGGCACTGGTCCGATGGCCCGACACAGTTTTTACAGCAGACAAGCCAGTACAGGCCACAAGAGCTCAAAATGAACTGGCCCGTACGGAGAAATTATACCTTATCCCGCTGGTGTCGCATTCAATTTTTACCCCTGTATTTTCTAGGAATGATGCGACATGATATGACGATATGACCACACACAGGGCAGATGGGATGGTGGTGACAGGGATCAACATTGGATGCACTATAAAAAAAAAATACCGTAGAATTAACACAGAAAAGTTGTAAAATTGCAACATACAAAAAAAAAAATGTACATGAAAATATAATGCAAAGTTGTTTATTTGAAAAGATTTTTGTGTTAACGATTAAATCAAATATAGCTTTAGTTTTTACAGGAAGAGTAAGTCAGTAAAGTAAGTAAAGCTTTATTTATATAGCACTTTTTAAAACAACATGTTACAAAGTGCTTCACATGAAGGAGAGATAGATCAAATCAAATCAAATTTTAAGCCAATTTACAGAAACCCAACAGAATCCTCTAGGAGCAAACACTTATGAGTGGTGACAGTGGCGAGGAAAAACTTCCCTTTACCAGGCAGAAACCTCGAGCAGACCCAGAGTCCTGAAGTATGGCCGTCTGCCTTGACCAGTTGGGGCTAAAGAGAGAAAGTAAAGGAGGAGAAAAGAGAGAGCAATAAAGATAGAGAGAGACTGGGGGAGAGGGAGAGAGGGGGAGACACATGGATGCAGCTAATGCACAGATAACTGAACTAGAACATCTATGGAACAGTATAATAAACACTATCCTAACTATATGGATAAGTGAGTGATGACGATGAAGGTGGAGAGAGGCAGGACCACAGCAGCAGGTCCAGAGATGATCCTAGGAAAACCTGTGATGATTCTGGGAAAACCTGTGAGGTGATAAAGCACGGAGACTCCAGGGAAGAAGTCAAGTCAGTAACATGAATTCACTGGGGCGTAAACAGAAGAGATTTAATGAAATGCTTATTTATAAAAGTGACTTTTTAAGAGTCGCTTGAAGGTGTCTAGAATCTGATGATCTGATGTGATGGGGAAGACTATTCCAGAGGGTTGGGGCCAGAATTGCAAAAGCACGGTCACCTTTTGTTGAGAAATTGGAGCAGGGGATGGATAGGAGGTTAATGTTTGATGAACGGAGTGGTGAGTGGTGAGTAGGGAACTAGGAGGTCAGAAATGTAACTGGGGGGGACGTTGTGCAGGGCTTTAAAAGTAATTAGGAGTATTTTGAAGTGGATGTGGAATTTTATTGGAAGCCAATGTAGGGATGCGAGTACTGGTGTGATCTGGGACCGACGACTGGTGCGTTTTAACAACCTGGCAGCTAAATTTTGAACTAACTGTAGACGATTAAGGGAGGACTGGCTGAGGCAGGTCTAGACAGGGGAAAATGAAGGTGTGGATGAGGAGCTCGAGGTCAGAAGGGGAGAGGATGTGTCTGATTTTGGCAATATTTCTGAGTTGGAGGAAACAGGACTGGACAAGCTTAGTGACATGGTGTTTGAAAGACTGATGTTGGTCAAAGATGATACCAAGGGTTTTTTTAGGAGTATGTTAACAAAACCAGATTTGTATGTAGAAATTATGTATTTCTATTGTTTTGAGAAAATAAAACTGTAAATTGAAAAACAATGTGGTGCCGTTTAAATTGCAAGACCATAATGTTGAAATAACAGCCTATTCTCAGATGTTTTTTTGCTTCAAATTTAAAAGTGATTTTGAAAAAAAAAAAAGTAAATTTAACATTTTAAACATGTAAGTATCACTGAAATCCAATGTTAAATCTACATGTTTAAAATGTTAAATCTACATGTTACTCCATAAATATGTTTACGGTTTGATGTGTTTTTTTACACTACCATTCTGGTAATCACAGCTGCCATTTTTTTTTTTTTTTCCTGTAAAAACAATGAGATTTTTTTATGGTGTTTATAGGATTGACAGTGATAACAAACTAACTTTTAATATTCGCATAACAGTCATGGATGGAACCGTGCATACATTTTGTTGTTTTATCATCTAAAGAAGGTGTACCCTTAAGTTTACAGCTTTGGGAGCAACATGTATTTGTTTCCATATCTAATATTTCCATCTCCTCTTCCTTTGATGTACTGTGCTCTTCACCTCCATTCTTCCTACATCTCCTCTAACCATAATCTCCACCACATCTGAGTCATTCCACTTTACCTTATCCTTCCTCCTATCTGTCTTAAATGGCCTTTTTTCCGTTCCTTGTACTTCTATACCTGTAGTTTGCTTCACAATCCCTTTTTTCTCTTTAACTCTTTTGTTAAATTCTACCATATGATTCATTGTACTGTTTCTCACAATCAGCCAGAGGTGTCAAGTAAGTCGTTACCTTACTTAAGTAGAAATTTTGGTTATATATACTTTACTGGAGTAATTATTTTTCAGCCGACTTTTTTACCTCTACTCCTTACATTTTCAGTCATTTATCTGTACTTTCTACTCCTTACATTTTAAAAATAGCCTTGCTACTTCTATTTCATTCCGGCTTGTCATCGTTCATATAAAAAAAAATCTATCCAGATAAATGGCGCCATCTGGATAGAGTGAATTTGATTGTGGTTGAATCAGAAGTATAAACATATACCATTCTGACACTCTATTGGTTTGTACACGATCCATCACACCTGACTTTTTGCACCATTCCAATACTTATATTCAACTAGTCATCATATCTTCAGCTCCATGAAACCCATGTTAATGCTCAGTAGGATACATATACGGTTCTTTAACCCTTTCATGCATAGTGGTCACTACAGTGGACAGCTATTCTACAGCTATTCTCTTGTATGTTCATGGATTTTGTTGTTCTTTTCGTTGTTATTGTTTTTTTTGGGTTTTTTTACACATATCTTTTTTAAAGTTTTAAGACACTACATATCTTTTCTGACATGAATAGTTAACATTATGTAGCTCTCACCTGATCCTAAACCCCCAGAATTACAAGCCCTCCCCAGAGTTGTCACACAATTTATCTGTAAATACATGTTTCTGTGCGTCAAAAATTAAACATGTGGTGTCCAGCTGAGTGGACATTTTTGCAACTTCATGAAAAATAGGTTAATAAGATTTTTTTTTTTTTTTTCATTATTATTTTTTTCTGTATTTTTATTTATTTATTTATTTATTTTTCAATTATTTTTATTTTATTTATTTTTTTATTTTTCAGAAGAAAATTTTCAATCGCATTGTTTTTTTCATGCCTAAAGAGGAATAAAAACACTCAGGAAAAAAATTTGATTAAGGTTCTCATAATTTGTGTATGAAAGGGTTAATACATTTGCAGTGGACTAAAATGTGTTCATTTTCATTGGGCATATATGCAGCTGAAACAGGTAGACTAGTGCATCCCAAATGTTTCAACATTAACATTTTAATATAACATTACAGTCATTATAGCCTTAGGAATATGTTTTTAGGAGGTGGGGTAGTGCACTATAGACCCCTGTAGCACCGCCTAAGCTTTTGTCCTAATGGCATTTTTTTTTCCCCTTACATTTACTTTATACTTTAAGTAGTTTTGAAGCCAGTACTTCTATACTTTTACATGAGTAAAAAGCTTGAGTTGATACTTCAACTTCTACAGAAGTCTTTTTAACCCCTAGTATCTATACTTCTACCTGAGGAATGAATGGGAATACTTTTGACACCTCTGCAATCAGTGATATTTTTAAGTAACACCCCAAATTTGAGCTTTTCAGCAGTTGAAGATATATAACACCAAACTATGCCATTATATTTAGTGATTTAATCTAAGACATTAAGTATAATAGCCTTCACTAAGATGGAGCTAAACCTGTAGGGCAACTATAATTCAACATGCAGTGGACCTAAAACCTGGCAGTAATACTTTTCTTTGGTTAATTATAAAATTTATGCCATATTTAAAATCAGCAGGTGTCTCCCAAGGTTGATTAAGTCACAATGGACTGCTTTAATTGGTGGAGAGAATAAAAGAGTAAAAGAGACTGAGCTGAAGTTTTAATCAGTGAGCCAGATGTTTGTGTTGGAAACTTCTTGCATTCACCAGGGATTTCTTTTCATTCCTCCCCCTTTCTCACATATCTCCACCTGTTTTTTTTTTTTACCTCCTCCCTTCTGCTTCTGTCCTCTTCTTTCATCTTTAATTTCTTCTTCCCCTCTCTTCTCTACTTCATCTCATTCATCTCTGTCTCTCCCCACTCAACTCTAAATTGCTCCTTTCTCATGTCTTAGTGTAAATTCCCTGTCTTTTTTTTTCTTATTTCCCCACTCTTGTGTTTTTGTCTCCCTTTGCTTCACTGTCTCATATATTCTCTCCCCTTCTCTGTCATTTTTCTCTAAAAGGCGTCATGTTTGACTTTGAGCTCTCTGAGGAGAACAGGTGTGTTCTCTATTATTTCACAGCAAGACACACATATATTCACACGCCCGTAAACACATCTCACCTCCAGACAGGGGCCTTGTGTTTGTATGAATGAGAAGATGCTGCAGAAGACAACTCAGGCATGGTCCAGCACAACAAAGTAGTTGAACATACTCTTCTCATACGAATGAGACATCTTAAAACTTTTCTGTTCTGACTTTTTGTCAAGTTGAATAAATATAGTGCCTCACCTTGAGACCCGCACTCATTAAAATGTACTGTTGGGGACCTAAGTTGAGTCAATTAAGGCAGTCATTCAGTGACCCTGGCTCAGTTGGAAATACTGTAGCCTACTACTTCTCCTGGGGATTCCATCACAATAAGAAAAGGGTTCTGAACCTGGGATGCTGACTCATAAAGACAGAGCAGTGTTTTCATTACAGCGGCACCTGCTTTGAATGAGACACAGCCTATACACTAGATGAACCAAGGCTACATTTTATGGAGATGGATGTGTGTAGAATATGGAGTAGTCTGGTTTGACTCTTGAAATAAACCATTGGACTGTTTCATTTTATAAAAACTGCTAATTCTTGATATTGTGAAGATATAATTTAGAAGACAATTGAGTCTATTTACATCAGGCATGAAGGTTTGCCGGGGGGGGGTTTCTTCTTCAGGTGAGAACATGTAGCAGGTGGAACTAATGTTGAAGCGTTGGAGCACCCCGGACTCATTTTAGGGACGTACAACAAACAAATCTACCATCATGGTGATCTGTCACTAAACTAGACAAAGAGTTTAGGTTTGGACAGTGGAAAAGGATTAGACTGGAGAAGAAAAATGTGCAATGTTTCTGTTTTTGCACAGTTTGTACAGTTTGCACTTTAACCCATAAGGACCCAGTGTGACATATGTGACAGTTCCCAAATGAATTTTTCTCTGTATTTAACCATCCTTAAGTGATTTATCACTATTTATGGTAATATTATTTTCTGTATTTTGTGGTTTTTTTTTCTGTGAAAATCGGGTATTTTCTGACATTTAATTTACTAATCATGTAGATGTTCATGAAAGCTCAGAGTAAAGTTGAGGATTATTATATCAAAAAAGAAAAAACTGAATAAAAAGTTATTTTTTCAGCAAAATATATCATTAATTAAACATGAACCCAGTGTGTCCAGCCACTGACATTGATCCAACTCTATGGGTTTTACTGGTGAATCACTGTTGGAGAAGATGACGGTGTTTCCACGGTAACTACGAAGCCTCTAAACGTCCAAATATGGTCATATCGGATGACCATGAAAAGATGAAGAACTGTACATTACACCAATTATTGACATGGATTAGTCGATCATCAGGGATTAAACAGTTTATATCAGTAGATGATTTTGGTAGATGGTGGATATTTGGGTCTTAATGGGTTAATGTTCTGACATGTGAATGGAAACGGGCTCACTGCAGCCACTAATATTGTTCAAATGTTCATCTTTGTTACCAACATTTGTTTGTTGTTCTAAAAAAAAAGGAACTTTATTGTAATAGTTGTAAGATAATTGTACATTTCCTATTTTTATTTAGAAAAACATTGTCTCAGGGAGCAGTCTGGTTAAGTTTACATGTATTCTTCAAGCAAAAATCTAAGTTATTTTTAATTTGCACAACAAATTATTCAAGGAAAAGCAAAAGTGTTGTTACAATATTGATGTTTCTTTCAATAAAAGTTATAATTGCACCACTGTTACAATGTTGTTGGGGTTGAGGGAGACCTGGAGATTTTTAGTCCTCCAAATGGGGGCCCAACAGAAAAAGATTGAGAACCACTGATTTACATGCAAACTAAAACTAAAACGATTTCTGGAGTTTTCAGATTGTTATCATGTAAAAGTGGTCTAGAGGTGATCATATAAGCAGCATAATCTGTTATGATTTATTAGATAACAGCACTTATCTGATAATGAGAAATCAGATTAACACACCTGGTTTTCTCCCCAATACTCTGATGTCTTCACACATGCATACCCATTTATCTGATTTAGCTCATTCTTTTGTATCTTTGCATGTGTTTAAAAAAAAACAAAAAACAAAAACACGAAAACGGTGAAAACAGAAGAAACACAGCCAAACATGAGCTAAAGGCAGTCATCACTATGTATGTACTTACTCTGAAAGAAATCTCACAATGAACTATTACGTCTAAACGAAGGTTATAATAGTTTTGGATTTTTCATTATAGTTTAGTTTTATTTAGTTTTGACTTTTTTTTCTCTAATTCAGTTAGTTTTAATTAGTTTTTAGAGCAGGTTTGCTAGTTTTTATTAGTTTTCGTTCTTTTCTAAATGCTTAGTTTTAGTTCCGTTTTAGTTTTTTTTATATCTTTTATCGTCTTCACCACCGAATTCAAATAAATCCCAGACAGGACTCTGCTGCTTTCTCCCAACTTTAGTCTCCATGTTTCCAGGTACAGTGGGGACCAGAAGACGACTCTAAACAACAAGTGACGAGAAGTGACAGACCATTAAATATCATATGGCACCAGCAGCTAAAATTGCTTAAGGGAAATAAATCGATTTCATATCAACCCGACATTAACAAACACAAAAATTAAGGGAATTTTATCCACAATTTTTATCCGTTTTAGTTAGTTTTGTAAGCACACAATACAGTTTCAGTTAGTTATCGTTTTTTTCTTTTAATTATAGTTTTTATTTATTTCAGTTAACAAAAATGTCTTTGCAGTTCTAGTTTTTGTCATTTCATTAGTTTTCATTAACAATAATAACCTTGGTCTAAACCTGGATTTTTTGATTCTCACATTTCTGAGGCACATATACATGCCTCACATATGATTATTACCCCACCCCCTGAAGGGGAGGCAAGGGGTATTGTTTTTGGCTAGGTTTGTTTGTTCATTTCTTTGTTTGTTTACACTCTAGCAGCAAAACTATTGGTTGAATTCATACCAAATTAGGTTTATAGATTACCAGTGACTCAGAATAGATGTGGTTCCATTTTGGGAAAGGTAGGTCAAAGTTCAAATTTTTGATGAATTTTTTAAAATCTTTTTTTCTCCTATTTACTTATAATGGGTGAAATTTCAAATGT